>NC_091371.1:17159111-17171611 GCF_038502225.1 Cherax quadricarinatus | reverse complement strand
CCTTCTGTCCTCAGTCTGATCACCTGGTCTTTGACTGTTGTCTTCCTCCTGATGTGGCTATACAACAGTTTCGGATCAGTCTTGATTTTCGATGCTATGTTACTTTCATACTGTCGCTGGGCCTCCCTCCTTACCTGTGCATGCTCGTTCCTGGCTCTGCGACTGATCTCCCTATTTTCATGTGTTCTCTGCCCTCTGTACTTTTTCCATTCTCTATTGCACTTTGTTTTTGCCTCCTTACCCCGTCGGGTAAACCAGGGGCTCGTTCTGGTCTTCCCATTGTTTCTGTTGGACTTGGGAATAAACCTTTCCACTGCCTCCTCGCATTTTGTTGTTACATATTCCATCATTTCATTTACTGGCTTTTCTGCCAGTTCTCTGTCCCACAGAACCTCCTGCAGGAAGTTCCTCAACCCTATGTAGTCCCCTCTTTTATAGTCAGACTTTTCCCATTCAACTCCTGTTACTCTCTCCACTTGCAACTCTACTGTGTATTCAAAGCACAGAACCACGTGGTCACTAGCTCCTAGGGGACTCTCATATGTGATGTCCTCAATGTCTGAACTGCCGAGGGCAAACACAAGGTCCAATCTTGCTGGTTCATCCTCCCCTCTCACTCTGGTAGTGTCCTTAACATGTTGGTGCATGAGGTTTTCCAGCACCACATCCAACATCTTGGCTCTCCATGTTTCGGGACCCCCATGTGGCTCCAGGTTTTCCTAGTCAATCTCACTGTGGTTGAAATCCCCCGTAACCAGCAACTTTGCTCTGCTGGTTTGAGCTCTTCTTGCCACCTCAGCAAGTGTGTCCACCATTGCTCTGTTGCTCTCTTCATATTCCTCTCTTGGCCTCCTGCAGTTCTGTGGTGGATTATACATCACTGCAATGACCACCTTGTGCTCCCCAGACTGAAGTATGCCTACTATGTAGTCCCTTTCTCCTGTCTCGTCTGTGCCTCCAGTTTTCTCGAATTTCCGCCGTTTTTTTACGAGCAGAGCAACCCCTCCTCCCCCTCTGCCCCTTCTATCTTTCCTCATGATCTGGTATCCTGGTGTGAAAATTGCATCTGTTATTGTCTCCGTGAGTTTTGTTTCTGTAACTGCTATGATGTCTGGGGACTTCTCATAGATTCTTTCTTGCCATTCTTCATGTTTATTCGTTAATCCATCCTAATTTGTGTACCAAACCTTCAACTTCTGTTCTAATACTGTAACTGTGGTCCTGGGGGAATACTGGGGTTGGGAGAGCAGGAGCCCTGGTGGGGGCCTGTGGGCGGTTGCAGTGGAGGTGGAGGAAGAGCTCCCATAAGGGGTTGCTGTAGGGGTAGGGTTCGTGGTGCGGGGGGTGGGAACAGAGGGATCGGTGTGTGATGGTTGATTTGGGTTGTTCAGTTGCCTTGGGGGTGTCGTGGCTGGAGTCCTTCTGTGTGTGTGTGTGTGTGTGTGTACTCACCTATTTGTGGCTGCAGGGGTCGAGTCATAGCTCCTGGCCCCGCCTCTTCACTGATTGCTACTAGGTCCTCTCTCTCCCTGCTCCATGAGCTTTATCATACCTCGCCTTAAATCTATGTATGGTTCCCGCCTCCACTACTTCACTTTCTAGGCTATTCCACGGCTTGACTACTCTATGACTGAAGAAATACTTCCTAACATCCCTTTGATTCATCTGAGTCTTCAACGTCCAATTGTGACCTCTTGTGACTGTGTCCCATCTCTGGAACATCCCGTCTTTGTCCACCTCGTCTATTCCGCGCAGTATTTTATATGTCGTTATCATGTCTCCCCTGACCCTCCTGGCCTCCAGTGTCTATTCCACGGCTTGACTACTCTATGACTGAAGAAATACTTCCTAACATCCCTTTGATTCATCTGAGTCTTCAACGTCCAATTGTGACCTCTTGTGACTGTGTCCCATCTCTGGAACATCCCGTCTTTGTCCACCTCGTCTATTCCGCGCAGTATTTTATATGTCGTTATCATGTCTCCCCTGACCCTCCTGGCCTCCAGTGTCGTCAGGCCGATTTCCCTCAACCTTTCTTCGTAGGACAATCCCCGTAGCTCTGGGACTAGTCTTGTTGCAAACCTTTGCACTTTCTCTAATTTCTTGACGTGCTTGACTAGGTGTGGATTCCAAACTGGTGCTGCATACTCCAGTATGGGCCTGACGTAAATGGTATACAGAGTCTTAAACGAATCCTTACTGAGGTATCGGAACGCTATCCGTAGGTTTGCCAGGCGCCCGTATGCTGCAGCAGTTATCTGATTGATGTGCGCCTCAGGAGATATGCTCGGTGTTATACTCACCCCCAGATCTTTTTCCTTGAGTGAGGTTTGTAGACTTTGGCCATCTAAACTATATTGTGTCTGCGGTCTTCTTTGCCCTTCCCCAATCTTCATGACTTTGCATTTGGCAGGGTTAAACTCAAGGAGCCAGTTGCTGGACCAGGCTTGTAGCCTGTCCAGGTCTCTTTGTAGTCCTGCCTGATCCTCATCCGATTTGATTCTTCTCATTAACTTCACATCATCCGCAAACAAGGACACTTCTGAGTCTATCCCTTCCGTTATGTCATTCACATATACCAAGAACAGCACAGGTCCTAGGACTGACCCCTGTGGAACCCCGCTTGTCACAAGCGCCCACTCTGACACCTCGTCACGTACCATGACTCGTTGTTGCCTCCCTGTCAGGTATTCTCTGATCCATTGCAGTGCCTTTTCTGTTATGTGTGCCTGATCCTCTAGCTTTTGCAGTAACCTCTTGTGAGGAACTGTGTCGAAGGCCTTCTTGCAGTCCAGAAATATGCAGTCGATCCACCCCTCTCTCTCTTGTCTTACTTCTGTGTGCGCGCACACACACACACACACACACACACACACACACACACGAGGCTGAACAGGAAGGAAGGAATTATGAATTATGCTAAGGTCACATCAATCTGCCAAGGAGGACCAAGGAGTGAAAGGGAAGATCAACTGGTTGCAGATGGAGAGGGTGATAGGTCGAATGCTGAGGCACAACAAGGCTATCAAGAGCCACTGGAAAAATCAAGGGAGAAACTGACCACATACAGGCAGGATCCAGAGCCACAGAGGGTGAGGCAATGCGAGGAAGAAAGGGCAAAATCAGTGTTTATCCATGGGCTTCAGGAGAGAGAGGAAAGGACACACACTGAAAGGAAGCAGGAAGAAAGGAAGGAGATTGAGAAAATCATAACAGAAATAGGTGAAGAGAGGGACGAGATTGTAAATTTTCAGAGAATAGGGGGGTACTCGAAGGTGAGAAACCGACCAATCAAGCTGATTCTCAGGACGGAAACAGTGCGGAACAGGATCCTCCAAGAGAAACCACGATTGAAATACTCGGAAGAGTACAAGAGGGTGTTCCTAGACAGAGACAGAACAAAATCAGAACGACAGCAGCTGAGGGAGAGGACAAAAAAGCGAAAGGAGCTAGGAAAAGAGACAAGGAGGGAACCAGCAGAGGTCAGTCAGAGCAGGACAGAACAGCAAGGGCAAGCACACACACAACTACTCTCAGAACCATACAACCTATCACACCATCCCAACACACCCTACAATCCATACCCACAGCCTCCACCCAACACCAAGCTATAGAACCCCACAGTATGCCACCAGGTCTCCCACCCTCACAGGCCCCCCAAACCACAGTGTTGGAAAGGAAACTGAAGGTATGGTACACAAACGCTGATGGAATAACAAATAAGTGGGAGGAGTGGCAAGAAAGAGTCAAAGAAGCATCACCGGACATCATAGCTCTCACAGAAACCAAGCTTACAGGTATGATAACAGATGCCATCTTTCCAACGGGATACCAAATCCTGAGGAAAGACAGAGGGAACAGGGGGGGTGGAGGAGTGGCGTTGCTGATCAAAAATCGCTGGAATTTTGATGAGCTGGAGAGAGAAGATAGCGGAGAAGAAAGTGATTACATAGTGGGAACACTTCACTCTGGAGGTCCCAAGGTGGTAATAGCAGTGATGTATAACCCACCACAGAACAGCAGGAGGCCAAGGCAAGAGTACGACGAGAGCAATAGAGCGATGGTTGACACACTGGCTAGAGTGGCCAGAAGAGCTCATGCATGCAGGGCAAAGCTCCTGATCATGGGTGACTTTAACCACAAGGAGATAGATTGGGAGAACTTGGACCCACATGGGGGCCAAGATACTTGGAGGGCTAAGATGATGGAGGTGGTACTGGAGAACTTCATGTACCAACACGTAAGGGACACTACAAGAGAGAGAGGAGAGGATGAACCAGCAAGGCTGGACTTAGTATTCACCTTCAGTAGTGCAGATATCGAGGACATCACATATGAAAGACCCCTTGGGGCCAGTGACCATGTGGTTGTAAGCTTCGAATACACAGTAGAGCTACAAGTGGAGGGAGAAGCAGGAAGGCCAGGACGAATGAAGCCAAACTACAAGAAAGGGGACTACACAGGAATGAGGAACTACCTGAACGGGGTTCAGTGGGACAGAGAACTGGCAGGGAAACCAGTTAATGAGATGATGGAATATGTAGCAATAAAATGCAAGGAGGCTGAGGAGAGGTTTGTACCCAAGGGTAACAGGAGTAATGAAAAAGCCAGGATGAGCCCATGGTTTACCCAAAGGTGCAGGGAGGCAAAAACCAAGTGTGCTAGGGAATGGAAGAAATATAGAAGGCAAAGGACCCAGGAGAATAAGGAGAACAGTCGTAGAGCCAGAAATGAATATGCACAGATAAGAAGGGAGGCCCAAAGACAATATGAAAATGACATAGCAGCGAAAGCCAAATCTGACCCGAAACTGTTGTACAGCCACATCAGGAGGAAAACAACAGTCAAGGACCAGGTAATCAGGCTAAGGAAGGAAGGAGGAGAGACAACAGGAAATGACCGGGAAGTATGTGAAGAACTCAACAAGAGATTCAAAGAAGTGTTCACAGAGGAGACAGAAGGGACTCCAGAAAGACGGAGAGGTGGGGCACACCACCAAGTGCTGGACACAGTGCACACAACCGAGGAAGAAGTGAAGAGGCTTCTGAGTGAGCTAGATACCTCAAAGGCAATGGGGCCAGATAACATCTCCCCATGGGTATTGAGAGAGGGAGCAGAGGCGCTATGTGTACCCCTAACAACAATATTCAATACATCTATCGAAACAGGGAGATTGCCTGAGGCATGGAAGACAGCAAATGTAGTCCCAATCTTTAAAAAAGGAGACAGACATGAAGCATTAAACTACAGACCAGTGTCACTGACATGTATAGTATGCAAAATCATGGAGAAGATTATCAGGAGAAGAGTGGTGGAACACCTAGAAAGGAATGATCTCATCAACAGCAGCCAGCATGGTTTCAGGGACGGGAAATCCTGTGTCACAAACCTACTGGAGTTCTATGACATGGTGACAGCAGTAAGACAAGAGAGAGAGGGGTGGGTGGATTGCATTTTCTTGGACTGCAAGAAGGCGTTTGACACAGTTCCACACAAGAGATTGGTGCAAAAACTGGAGGACCAAGCAGGGATAACAGGGAAGGCACTACAATGGATCAGGGAATACTTGTCAGGAAGACAGCAGCGAGTCATGGTACGTGGCGAGGTGTCAGAGTGGGCACCTGTGACCAGCGGGGTCCCGCAGGGGTCAGTCCTAGGACCAGTGCTGTTTCTGGTATTTGTGAACGACATGACGGAAGGAATAGACTCTGAGGTGTCCCTGTTTGCAGATGACGTGAAGTTGATGAGAAGAATACACTCGATCGAAGACCAGGCAGAACTACAAAGGGATCTGGACAGGCTGCAGAACTGGTCCAGCAATTGGCTCCTGGAGTTCAATCCCACCAAGTGCAAAGTCATGAAGATTGGGGAAGGGCAAAGAAGGCCGCAGACGGAGTACAGTCTAGGGGGTCAGAGACTACAAACCTCACTCAAGGAAAAAGATCTTGGGGTGAGTATAACACCAGGCACATCTCCTGAAGCGCACATCAACCAAATAACTGCTGCAGCATATGGGCGCCTAGCAAACCTCAGAACAGCATTCCGACATCTTAATAAGGAATCGTTCAGGACCCTGTACACCGTATACGTTAGGCCCATATTGGAGTATGCGGCACCAGTTTGGAACCCACACCTAGCCAAGCACGTAAAGAAACTAGAGAAAGTGCAAAGGTTTGCAACAAGACTAGTCCCAGAGCTAAGAGGTATGTCCTACGAGGAGAGGTTAAGGGAAATCAACCTGACGACACTGGAGGACAGGAGAGATAGGGGGGACATGATAACGACATACAAAATACTGAGAGGAATTGACAAGGTGGACAAAAACAGGATGTTCCAGAGATTGGACACAGTAACAAGGGGACACAGTTGGAAGCTAAAGACACAGATGAATCACAGGGATGTTAGGAAGTATTTCTTCAGCCACAGAGTAGTCAGTAAGTGGAATAGTTTGGGAAGCGATGTAGTGGAGGCAGGATCCATACATAGCTTTAAGCAGAGGTACGATAAAGCTCACGGCTCAGGGAGAGTGACCTAGTAGCGATCAGTGAAGAGGCGGGGCCAGGAGCTCGGACTCGACCCCCGCAACCTCAACTAGGTGAGTACAACTAGGTGAGTACACACACACACACACACACACACACACACACACACACACACACACACACACACACACACACACACACACACACACACACACACACACACTTTTGAGATCACTTTTGTAATTTCTGGAGGAGGTTGAGCCGAGAATTTCTCTTACAGGAACTCCTCTTGCTTTGTTTAAGTCATTCTGCTACTTCCTCACTTACAACTACTAGCAGCTTCCCTTCTGGGAGCCAGTCAGTTGATCCAGTGAGCTTGCCCCCTAATACTCTGCGACTTTAGATTAGCTGTGTATGACACTTTATAAAAGGCTTTGGTCAAGTACAACTTATATGGCTGGGGAAGGATTAATATTGGTGCTCAATACTGTGGTGATATTGCTAGTGAGAACCAGTTTTGTAACTTGAAATTGAGACTCTTCTCTCCGCATCTTACTTAGCCACGCCCTTCATCACACTCACGTTTTGTGATCTGATCGACACGCCACTGACTAGACGTCTCCCTCACCTACCATCACTGCTTATATATATATATATATATATATATATATATATATATATATATATATATATATATATATATATATATATATATATATATATATATATATATGTAGTAGTAGGTTGGCAGACAGCAACCACCCAAATATATTTTAGATTTGTTTACAATAATTTAATACTATACAAACAGAGTGAAATATACTTTTTTCGTTAGGTTCAGAATGATTTTGGCGAAATTATTGCATACACAAATTTTCACTTGTCCTATATGGCAAGATGAGCGTTGCTGTTTAAGCCAAGATCGCAAGTTCTGCTTATTCGGCACGACATATATATATATATATATATATATATATATATATATATATATATATATATATATATATATATATATATATATATATATATATATATATATATGGGTAAGTACTACCGTCCTGCCAAGTGAGTGTGAAACGAAAGCCTGTAATTGTTTTTCATGATGGTAGGATTGCTGGTGTCTTTTGTCTGTCTCATAAACATGCAAGATTTCAGGTACGTCTTGCTACTTCTTACACTTAGGTCACACTACACATGCATGTACAAGCATATATATATACACACCCCTCTGGGTTTTCTGCTATTTTCATGGGAAAGTGGAGCAGAGTTCTTCCTCCAAAAGCCATGCGTGTCGTAGGAGGCGACTAGAATGCCGGGAGCAAGGGGCTAGTAACCCCTTTTTCTGTATATATTACTAAATGTAAAAGGAAAAACTTTCGTTTTTCCTTTTGGGCCTCCCCGCCTCGGTGGGATACGGCCGGGTGTTGTAAGAAAGAAAAGATATATATATATATATATATATATATATATATATATATATATATATATATATATATATATATATATATGTGTTTATATATATATGTGTGTATATAGTGTATATATATGTGTGTGTATACATATATGTGTGTATATATATATGTGTGTATATGTGTGTATATATATGTGTGTATATATATATATGTGTATATATATATGTGTGTATATATAGTGTGTATATATGTGTGTATATATATGTATATATATATGTATATATATATATATATATATATATATATATATATATATTATATATAATGTATGTATATGTATATATCATGTGTGGCACACGAGGGGGTGTGGCTGGTTGTTCAGCAGAGGTTGTGGAACTGGATTGGTATGTAAATACCAACTAGGAGGAGTAAGTGACGCATCGGATTAACTCTCTGTAGAGAATATACGGAAAAGGAAGGTGAGGTGCACAGGAATATCTGTAGGTGAGGGAGCACTGCATAATGTACACACTGGATTACTATGTGGGTTCCCAGCAGTACTTACTCAGTTGGGTGTATACCCAGTATGGAAATACACACTATTTTCTCTCTTCTTTCCATCAGGTTTGCTTTCATAGCGTTACACTCATCCACAACTTACCTACTGCTCTTTGACCTCAATAATTTCACTCGTCACTTCTTTCACATGTTTCATATCTGGAAAAAGTAGATTAAGGGCGCGGGTGGCAGCTCCAAGACCACCACCTCTTACAGCATTACCCCCGGAGCTCCTTCCCGGGGACTCCCCGAAAAGATAAATGGGAAGAAAAAATACATTCTTAAGCTGGAGTTTGTTTTGGTCTCCCGCCTGTTTGTTCTTGCTCTTGAGAATATTCGGTCAAAGTTGTGTAATGTAGTCTCTTTCTTTGTACGTTTTATATTGTGTTGTGAAGTTCACTACACCTTAGAGAAAATGAATCATAATAGAAATTGAAAGATTAATTATTTATATATGTTGTTAGCTGTTTGTGGTTACAGGAGTAGGGTTTTGCCCTTGGTGCCCCGTCTCTATAATTATTAGCATATGATCCTTTCCAAGAACGCCACCTATTTACTGCGTGGTGAACAGGAGCAGCAGGTGTCAGGAGACGTCTGTACGCCTCGCCTAGAATTCAATCCCGGAACCATTCGGTTTCGTGTAAACTCTTATCACTGTGTACTCGCTTATTTGTGCTCAGTGATTTGTGTTTTCAGTGGTCGAGTCTTGGTTCCTGGCCCCATCTCGTAGCTTCGCCAACCAGCGATATTGGTTTCTCGCCTCCTGAGTCCTGTCATACCTACTCGTAAATCTATGTAACTTTTCTCCACCACTTTCACATCCAGGTCATTCTATTTCCTTACTATCCTGAGACTGAAAAAAGTACTTCTTAACATCTTTGCGATTTATCTGGTCCTCGCATTTCACTCTATCCTATTCATTATGTTTTTTTCTCTAAATATCTTGCGTGTCATCATGTTTTCAATCTTCTGAAAAAGCTTGATCTAGTTGGGGCTCCACACTGGTGCCATGTGATAAAATAAGGCTGCTTACGTTGTGTATAGTCTTAAATATAATTTTCGTTTGTCAGTGTTTGTAGTTCCTCTCCTCCCAGTCTGTACTTTGTTCTCCTCTTCATCGTCAAATTGTATGTAGCATTGCAATTTATTGGATTGAGATTCAGAAGCTATTTGTTTGACCACCTAAGTCTCCTGGAGACCTTCACTGTCGTCTCCTGTTATTATTTTCAAAGGTTTCACATTGGCGTGCCCACACAGGATTTAGTCTCCCTGGCAGAAGATCGACTGGTACACACTGATTCAGCGCTTCATATAAATTAAATTAAAATTAATTAAATCTAAACATACGAATAGGCTATTTATCAACTGTAATAATATTTAGAGGTTTGGTGATAAATTTGATGAAATATTGGAATATCTTGGAAGGCTGTGTATTGGAATATTTATGTATGGAATATCTGTTTAATAAAGTCCCTTGTTAACGAAACATTTTTTAAATAAATGCGACAAGCCGCATATTATGTATTGTTGACACAAAATTTCTGGTATAAGAATTACATTTGCTTGATGGAGGGAGCACTAGTTTACTCTAACTTGTATTTTCCTTCTTGGAGCAAACCTGATAACCTCATTCACCAGGCGCTTTATAACCCTACGGGTTCACCGCATCCTTATGAATATCCTAGTTATAATTGAGCATACATACTGGTTGGTTCTAGGCTCCACGTGCGTTAGCCCTTGCATTTCAAAATGCTTTCGCCTAGCTACACACGAATCTGCATCTATGTCCTGCAAAAACTGGAACTTTCCAAGCCACCGTATATTAAATTTGTAATACATCATGCCGATCATTAAGCTACTCGTATAGAATATTTAAATGTGAAGGTTTTGTTAACCAAGCGGGTTGCTGTTTGCGTATTGCGCAGTACAATCTGATATAACTTATAGCTTTAGTCTTTTATGACTTATATCGTAGCTTTATATATGACATAGCTTAGTTTTATATATATATGATTTATAGCTTTGTTTTATATGACTTATAGCTTAGTTTTATATATGATTTATAGCTTAGTTTTATATGACTTACAGCTTAGTTTTATATGTGACTTAACAGCTTAGTCTTAGTTTTATAACTTAACAGCTTAGTCTTAGTTTTATAAGACTTATAGCTTAGTTTTAGTTTTATATATGATTACAGCTTAGTTTTATAGCTTAGTCTTAGTTTCATATATGACTTACAGCCTAGTCTTAGTTTTTATATATGACTTAGTTTTATTTTTCTTGTGATCATAATATATTCTTGCTGTCTCCACAGTAAGTTAACGTTAATGTAAAAGCGCAATTTATATATATATATAATTTTTTTTACTTCAACATAAGAGAAAAAAGTTTTACTAAATACGTACTAACAAGATTGTGTAACGACCATTACAAGTAAGGAATACAGTCACACCAGTCTTAGTGAAACCAACGAAAAACACTTCTATTAAGCAGACAAAAATCATGTAACAAAAATTGGTGAAAAAATCTCATTTAGTTATGGCCTTAGAGAATTTAGGTTAGGTGGTGTTGGAATGTGTGTGGAGATTGCAGTAACCATAGCCTTTCTATTTTATTTAGTAGTAAAGTTTAATTCTAGGTAAGACACATATGCAACAGTTAGGTATCTTTATTTCGAAACGTTTCGCCTACACAGTAGGCTTCTTCAGTCGAGTACAGAAAAGTTGATAGAAGCAGAAGATACTTGAAGACGATGTAATCAGTCCATCACCCTTAAAGTTTTGAGGTGGTCAGTCCCTCAGTCTGGAGAAGAGCATTGTTCCAGACTGAGGGACTGACCACCTCAAAACTTTAAGGGTGATGGACTGATTACATCGTCTTCAAGTATCTTCTGCTTCTATCAACTTTTCTGTACTCGACTGAAGAAGCCTACTGTGTAGGCGAAACGTTTCGAAATAAAGATACCTAACTGTTGCATATGTGTCTTACCTAACAACCTGTCGGTATTTTATACCATTTTAATGTTCAAGTTTAATTCTGTTTGTATGAGATGTGGTTTAAATATTTTATTAGGAGTACTAGGAGGTGATCCAATTCCAGTGCTTCTTACACAGTTCTTTATATGATATTGTAAAATTCTCATTCTATAAACAGGAATGATCGATATATGGTCTGTACTGTGTGAAGCCCGTGTGGAGTTTTTTTTATATATTTTATAAACTCGATGGTGTAGTCGGCAGAGTGGTAGTGTGAATTCTCTGGGGTGCAGTGTGTACTTTAGGCATTAGTTTGTTTAGAGGTGTGAAATGGCAGGTAATGGCTACACCCACCTACAGCCTCAACCTCGTAATACATCACCCAGTATGCTGAGAGTTCTTTGTTGTCACTTACGACATTCTCTTTACACAAATATTATCATCACAGTTATAAATCATCTCTTATGTCACTGTTGGAAAAGCTGTTTACTGTGTATATTAGCACAAATTGGAATATGCAGTTGCTGTGTGATGTCTACACTGTTAGACGATACGTGGAGCTGATAGAAAAAGTCCACGGAAGAGTTACAAAATGGATCCCAGAACTTAAAATTATTAGTTACTGCATTTCCTGGCGCAAGCCAAAGCGCAACCCAAAGCCTGCCCTTGACCCTGACCCTGAGAATATAAAGTGCAGGGTATTTTTTCAAGACTTTTTGTGGGAAAAAGGCTCGCGTTATATGCCAGAAAATACTGTGATAAAAAACTGAAAACACTATAGGTGTACCCAAGCTGGCTGATGGGGAAACGGGAGATATAACAACATATAAGGTTATAAAAGCATTTGAGATAATTGATAAAATAATTTCTTAACGTTAATACGGATAATCAAAGATAGAAATTAAGGAACAATGAAGCCAAAGGGGAAACTGGTAAATTTTTCTTTACAAACAGAATGGTAGAAGAATGAATGAAACTTAAAAAGAATACATGATGAACATGTTAAATAAGTAAATTCTGATGAAACAGCCCTTTAGAGGAGGATGAAGACAAAACTAGAAATCATAGTAATG
>NC_091371.1:17149111-17154111 GCF_038502225.1 Cherax quadricarinatus | reverse complement strand
TTCAAGTATTATTAGTGTATAACCAGTATTTTTTTTTTTTTTAGAAGTGGTGTGAAGTTTCAAATTCATTGTTGTGTTGCACACATAAGGCCACGGGTTAGTACCTTACGGCTCTGTGGTAATTGTGAAAAAAAAATAAGGCGTGATTATATAAAAATTTAATTAAATTAGACGTGTTAAGAAGTTTGGAAAATATTTGGCTGGGGCATCATTATATGTGGGACTCCCACACACACACTACCAACACTCATTCTCACTGACCTTCCTCGTCTGTGTAGGGAACTGTTGACGTGTTGTTCACTAGTACTGTCCAGTGGTGATCAGCAGCACTAGACAACTACATGATCGGTAAAAGACCAATAGTGATCACCAGCACTAGAGAACATGTTTGGTAAAAGGCCATTAGTGATCAGCAGCACAATAGACAACTACATACATGTGCAACCAATGCGACATTTTGAAAGAGGAGGACGGGTAAGCTAGTGGAAAGTCTCGGTCAGATGACCAAAAGCTCTAGCTGCGGGTCATCGTATGACTAAGACCCGCGTCAGGAAACACTTGTCCCATTTCCTCACAAACCTTACCTAACCTAATCAACTGTAATCTCACCTTATGTTTTAATTCCTATATTTTTTTCTTTTCTACTTGTTAGTGTGGTTATTTTTGTGATTGTTTTATTTTTTAATTAGTTTTAGCTTGTGCGTATAGTGTGCATAAATGTATACAGTGGACCCCCGGTTAACGATATTTTTTCACTCCATAAGTATGTTCAGGTGCCAGTACTGACCGAATTTATTCCCATAAGGAATATTGTGAAGTAGATTAGTCCATTTCAGACCCCCAAACATACACGTACAAACGCACTTACATAAATACACTTACATAATTGGTCGCATTCGGAGGTAATCGTTATGCGGGGGTCCACTATATATCGTTATTTATTGCCTTGGACACTAAATGGTCTCGTAAATCCAAGTGCACTGTGTATAATATAGTTGCTGTGTCATCTAAATATTGCTTCCAAAAGGAGAACAGTGAAATGTATTTACCAGTTTTTTATTTTTTTTGTACCAAAATTAATATAACATCTTAACTAACCTCGCAGAAATTTACGCACTACAGAAACTAGTTGATTTATCTAACCTGTTTTAGAATTTTTATACATGAGGTTACGGGTGGGGCTCGAACCTATAGGTGGCAGCAACTTAATTGTTTTGTTAGATATAAGGACACACGTTGAACTAATGTGACATTTTATTATGGCAATGTTTCGCTCTCCAGGAGCTTTGTCAAACCAGTAACAGCTTTATAAAGCGAAACGTTGTCATAATAAAATGTCGCATTAGTTCCACTTGTGTCCTTTAACCTTTCAAATTGTCGGTAATTATACGAATATTATTATAATTGTTTTGCATTATTGCAGTATTGATATACAAAAAAAAAAAATAAGGAATTTAGACACATGTACATGTGTCTAATTATCATCTTTTGTGTTTGGCGAAGACTGGCGTCTAGACAGCTGCGTTATAAATCCATTTTATAACGTCTTATATAAAAGTTGATCATCTTCACCCAGCAGCAAGAGAGGGGGTAATAGAGTGTACACCGTTATCTCTGTACAGTGTACAGTACAGTCTAGTTGTAGATGAAAATGTACTTCCAGGAAAGGCAGTTATGAATGTGTTATCAGCATAATGTTATTGGAAAGTAATTATGAATGTGTTGTTTATCAGTATAATTAATGTTTGTACTGACTAATCATTGTTTATTTTGCCTTCTTGAGTCACACGACAGCTAGTCAGCTGTTTTTTTTTCTGTAATAATGGTAGAATTACCGACAAAATGTTCGTTAAGTGGACACATGTGACATTTTATTGTGGCAAAGTTACGTTCTCCAGGAGCTTTGTCGCTCCCCTCATGGTGAGCGAAAATCACATGACGCTCTAACCCACAGGATCACTCAATCCTACAAGAATCAAGCACCCATCATAGCAAAGTGTTTTACCTTGATCTGAGGACATACGGTGGTGGGTGTGTCTGAGCTAATTTCATTCTACTCCCCGTTTGGTGTACTAGCCTCCACAAGTAGTATATATAATATTGTAACCACGGACGAGTAGTATTTAATCAATAACAACACTGCAACTAGCCGAGGACTCGTATAATGAAATTAGCTCATAGGAACCCACACCACCGTATGTACTCGGAGCAAGGTAAAACACCTAGCTCTGCTGGGTGCTTGATTCTTCTAGGATTGAGTGGTCCTGTGGGTTAGAGCGTCATGTGATTTTCGCTTACCATGAGGTGGGCCAAAACGACATGGGTTCGAGTCCTTGGCTATATATATATATATATATATATATATATATATATATATATATATATATATATATATATATATATATATATATATATATATACCCTCGGTGTCCTTGTGATGTGAACATTATTTTTTTTCTGTTGTACTTTTATATTTTGGATATAAATTCAAAAGAAAAATCTTATTCTCAGTTTAGACGGTTGTCTTATTTGATCCAGCCTCAACTGTGGAAGCTCTTTGTAAAAAAAATAAATGAAACTTGATTGTGAAAAATTATATATTATTACTGCATATCTGCCATGGAAAGATATCGTATTGTTTCGCTCTGTTGATTTTTGTTCCGTTCATCCCAGAGTATAACATCAGAAAGTCGCCTCACATTTACGCCACTCTTTAACTTATGTCAGTAATATCAAGTAATATGCTGGATAGACATGTTGGATAATAAGTTACAAGAAGTTTGCGTTTTATTCCTAGCTTCAAGGTCATAGACTTTAAATTTTCAGGGTGATTGTCACCCTCACGCCCTCTCTATACTAACTCCACTATGCTGCCTTAAACAGTGTTTCCCTCATTCTCCCTTAACCAGTCTCCCTCTCTCACATGCTCCCTCAACCAATCTTCCTCTCCATCATGCCCTCTTAACCAGTCTCCCTCTCCCTTATATTACCTTAACCAGTCTCCCTCTCCCTCATATTCCCTTAACCACTCTCCGTCTCCCTTATGTTCCCTTAAGTAACTTTCCTCTTCTCTCCATTTGTCTCTTCCACCTTCTTGTCTCCTCTCCATTTGCTTCTTCCATCTTCCTCTCTTCTCTCCATTCGCCTCTTCCACTTGCTTCCTTAGTCAGTTTTCTGTTTCAGATGTTAGACTCTATACTTGGAAGTGCTGTATAGTCCTTGTGGCTTAGCGCTTCTTTTTGATTATAATAATAATAATAATAATATACTTGGAAGTAAAGAAACAGATTACAGTATACATATTGAACTACACTTTTTCTTAACATTTTTTGATAGAATGATTTTATTATGTATATTGATGCACTTTCGAAGAAAAAATTTTTTAACTACATTCTTCGTGTTTAGTAGTCGAGAAATATATTTGTTACATTTTCTGTAGGAACTAGCAGCAAGAACACTAATCTTTGGGTTGATGTTCATATTAAACTTGTTTTCATGAAGGTCACTGATGGGGTGAATGGCCTCAGTATGTTACAGTAATCCAGCAGATGAAGTCGTATTTCGTATCTGCGCGCCTCTGGCAAGACAGTGATAATGTGAATGATGGTGAGTGTGTTTCTTTTTCGGGTCACCTTGCTTCGGTGGGACACGGCCAGCGTGTTAGAGAAACAAAAACAAAAAGGCAAGTGCTGCAAAGACCAGGGAAATAACATGGTGGATTATGAAAGCTTTGAAAAGAAGAGCTGTATAGCCCTTGTGGTTTAGCGCTTCTTTTTTATTATAATTTGAAAAGATGAGCAGTGTCAGTTACGGCACTTTTCATGTCAAATTTGCTTTCAGGATGTGTGAGAGTGAGTACCTTCTTGAACGAGCTTACATTAAGAGAAACTTTCCTGCCTTGAAGTTTCCAAAATTCTTCATTCTCCCCGGCATTAACTTATTTATATTTTCATCAGTCCCAGAGAGAGCATCATCAGTAGTCGCACTTCCTACTGCACAAAGTGACATCAGTCACCCGTCTATCTCGAACAGTTGATATCATCGTCACGGTCTTCAACACAAAAACTATTAATGGATTCATTAGGATCTCCCTAGTAGAAATTTGAAGACTGATCTGATTAAACAAAAGATTTGTGAGATGCGCCTATGGTATTTATTACAGTACAAAGGAAAGCGGAGGTGAAATATGTCACGCATTTCTTTTAACACATCGGCCGTTTCCCCACCAAGGTAGGGTGACCCGAAAAAGAACACTTTCATCACTTTCTCCATCACTGTCTTGCCATAGGCGTGTCGATACTACAGTTCAAAAAATCTCCACCCCTCCTTCAGGACTCAAGTCCGGCTGACTGGTGAAAGAAGTTATTTTCAATTGTAATAAGTGCAATGAGTAGAGGTACGACGCCATCGTCAGTGCGGTGATGGGAATGAGTGGAACTCTTGTGGTTACTGATGCAGTATTATTGTTATTACTGGGAGGGAACGCTAACTCGTAGGTGTCATACGACACCTGGGATAATGGGTGTCAGTCAGGATGGAAATAATGATGGAGAAGACAGGTGCAGTTTCTTGGGTCAGGTGACCCCCCTCACCGGCATCAGGGGCCACTGACGCAACAGGGAGGTGACTCAGGTCTTGTGACCTGAGCTGTTGTCGGGTTTTAAAATCAGCCTTAACTCGTTAAGCCCGTGAAATTGACGTAATCAAAATACTTATCTGGGGGAATAATTGACAATTGACTGAATTCTTATGTATAAAGTAACATTATCAGTCGTATCAAATCACTGTGCCGGCAACATTGTTGTTATAAATTCTCATAGAAATATAAGGCTTTTACAAGATGAGCATCAGAGTAGAAAGTAGGAGCGTCAAGGTAAACAGTAGAGGAAAGTTATTAGTATTGTGCTTCCATGTGAATCTCCACCACGTTATTATTATTTTGACATTGACCAGCAGATTAGCGTTATATTGTTTTCTTCATTTTTTTCACGTTCGCAGTG
>NC_091371.1:17076611-17144111 GCF_038502225.1 Cherax quadricarinatus | reverse complement strand
CCCTTATCTATTTGGAACTAAATTAGTGAATTATATAAATATTTTCTTTCAGGTTGTGCTTTCGCGAATCCAGCAGTGAAACGTGCAGTTTATATATATATATATATATATATATATATATATATATATATATATATATATATATATATATATATATATATATATATATATATACATATTTATCACACTGGCCGATTCCCACCAAGGCAGGGTGGCCCGAAAAAGAAAAACTTCCACCATCATTCACTCCATCACTGTCTTGCCAGAAGGGTGCTTTACACTACAGTTTTTAAACTGCAACATTAACACCCCTCCTTCAGAGTGCAGGCACTGTACTTCCCATCTCCAGGACTCAAGTCCGGCCTGCCGGTTTCCCTGAACCCCTTCATAAATGTTACTTTGCTCACACTCCAACAGCACGTCAAATATTAAAAACCATTTGTCTCCATTCACTCCTATCAAACACGCTCACGCATGCCTGCTGGAAGTCCAAGCCCCTCGCACACAAAACCTCCTTTACCCCCTCCCTCCAACCTTTCCTAGGCCGACCCCTACCCCGCCTTCCTTCCACTACAGACTGATACACTCTTGAAGTCACTCTTGTTTCGCTCCATTCTCTCTACATGTCCAACCACCTCAACAACCCTTCTTCAGCCCTCTGGACAACAGTTTTGGTAATCCCGCACCTCCTCCTAACTTCCAAACTACGAATTCTCTGCATTATATTCACACCACACATTGCCCTCAGAGATGACATCTCCACTGCCTCCAGCCTTCTCCTCGCTGCAACATTCATCACCCATGCTTCACACCCATATAAGAGCGTTGGTAAAACTATACTCTCATACATTCCCCTCTTTGCCTCCAAGGACAAAGTTCTTTGTTTATATATATATGCAATAAGATCACAGTCACAAATAACCCGCACATAAAAGAGAGAAGCTTACGACGACGTTTCGGTCCGACTTGGACCATTGACAAAGTCACACTAACAGAGGTGGAGCAGGACGGCTATATATAGGCAGGAAGAGGTGGTGGTAGTAGTAGTAGTAGTAATAGTAATAATAGTGTGACTTTGTCAGTGGTCCAAGTCGGACCGAAACGTCGTCGTAAGCTTCTCTCTTTTATGTGCGGGTTATTTGTGTATTGTTCCAGTCACGGTATTGTGCCTTTTTGTTATTTGTTCCAGTTATGATATTGTGGATTTTAGTCTTAGCTCTGAATGGTATTATATGTTAGTAATTCTGAGTTGAGTAGGAGGATTGAGCCTCCAGCACTCCTTGTGTTGAATGACTTGCACTGGTTTAGTGTTCTGTATACTAGGGAGTTAGCCTTCTGCTTTACCATCTTTGACTCTCACACCTAGGTATTATGAGATAGTTCTTAATCTAGATGGAACTACATAGTTCTCAGCTGATAGCCTCTTAATCTAGATGGAACTACATAGTTCTCAGCTGATAGCCTCTTAATCTAGATGGAACTACATAGTTCTCAGCTGATAGCCTCTTTTTGGACCTGTGTCTTCTGGTGTCTTTGCCATGTACTCTTGTTTCGTCTGCTGTGTTGTCATGTACTTCCATGTACTCTTGTGTTGCCTGCTGTCTTTGCCATGTACTCCTATGTAATCTTGTATGTTGCCTGCTACTACTACTACTACTAATATATTTACTGCAAGTACATATACAAGGTATACAGGCCTAGCTGACATCATTGACGTACTGCTATATAGAAAGCCGCTTGTTATGCAGAACATTTCGGGCAAATTAGGTCAGTTTTGTCCCAGGATGCGACCCACACCAGTCCACTAACACCCAGGTATCCATTTTACTGTTGGGTGAACATAGACAAGCGGTGTAAAGAAACAAGTCCAATGTTTCTACCCCTTCGCCGGGCATCAAACGAGGACACTAACGATGTGAAGCGAGAGCTTTTGCCACCAGGCCACGGTGTCGCCCGCTGGCTTACTACGCACACCCAGGTACTCTTGTGTCGCCTTCTGGCTTGCCATGTACTCTTGTGTCGCCTTCTGGCTTGCCATGTACTCTTGTGTCGCCTTCTGGCTTGCCATGTACTCTTGTGTCGCCTTCTGGCTTGCCAGGTACTCTTGTATCGCCTTCTGGCTTGCCAGATACTCTTGTGTCGCCTTCTGGCTTGCCATGTACTCTTGTGTCGCCTTCTGGCTTGCCATGTACTCTTGTGTCGCCTTCTTGTTTGCCATGTACTCTTGTGTCGCCTTCTAGCTTGCAATGTACTCTTGTGTCGCCTGCTGGCTTGCCATGTACTCTTGTGTCGCCCTCTGGCTTGCCATGTACTCCCATGTACTCTTGTGTCGCCTGCTGGCTTGCCCTGTACTCTTGTGTCGCCCTCTGGCTTGCCATGTATTCTTGTGTCGCCTGCTGGCTTGCCATGTACTCTTGTGTCGCCCTCTGGCTTGCTATGTACTCCCACGTACTCTTGTGTCGCCTGCTGGCTTGCCATGTACTCTTGTGTCGCCTGCTGGCTTGCCATGTACTCTTGTGTCGCCCTCTGGCTTGCCATGTACTCTTGTGTCGCCCTCTGGCTTGCCATGTACTCCCACGTATTCTTGTGTCTCCTGCTGGCTTGCCATGTACTCTTGTGTCGCCTGCTGGCTTGCCATGCACTCTTGTGTCGCCCTCTGGCTTGCCATGTACTCTTGTGTCGCCTGCTGGCTTGCCATGTAGTCTTGTGTCGCCCTCTGGCTTGCCATGTACTCCCACGTACTCTTGTGTCGCCTGCTGGCTTGCCATGTACTCTTGTGTCGCCTGCTGGCTTGCCATGTACTCCCACGTACTCTTGTGTCGCCTGCTGGCTTGCCATGTACTCTTGTGTCGCCTGCTGGCTTGCCATGTACTCTTGTGTCTCCTGCTGGCTTGCCATGTACTCTTGTATCGCCTGCTGGCTTGCCATGCACTTTTGTGTCGCCCTCTGGCTTGCCATGTACTCTTGTGTCGCCTGCTGGCTTGCCATGCACTCTTGTGTCGCCTGCTGGCTTGCCATGTACTCTTGTGTCGCCCTCTGGCTTGCCATGTACTCTTGTGTCGTCTGCTGGCTTGCCATGCACTTTTGTGTCGCCCTCTGGCTTGCCATGTACTCTTGTGTCGCCCTCTGGCTTGCCATGTACTCTTGTGTCGCCTGCTGGCTTGCCATGTACTCTTGTGTCGCCTGCTGGCTTGCCATGTACTCTTGTGTCGCCCTCTGGCTTGCCATGTACTCTTGTGTCGCCCTCTGGCTTGCCATGTACTCTTGTGTCGCCCTCTGGCTTGCCATGTACGCTTGTGTCGCCTGCTGGCTTGCCATATACTCTTGTGTCAACTGCTGGCTTGCCATGCACTTTTGTGTCGCCCTCTGGCTTGCCATGTACTCCCACGTACTCTTGTGTCTCCTGCTGGCAGGTACGGATACAACCAAGTCATCGTAGTTTGTTGACTTGTTTTTAATACTAAAATATTTTGTTGCTGTGGGGTGTGTAGCTGGTCATTAACACGTTGCTGGCTTAATGACTCCTTCCCTCCCTGACAACAATAATTATCAACAGAACGTTGTCTCTCTGGTGTCGTAATGTTGTCTTAACGCACCAGAGTAGTCAATCATCTCCTCAAGATTATAACCACATGCTTCCTTATATCATCACTCTTATGATGAATTATTTACCCATGTCCGTGTTGCTCATTTTCTCTTTGGTTGTGAATGGTTTCTAGTATCATGTTGTCTAGATTGTCTTTATTAAAGTTAACGAATGAGCTACTGATAGCTGCGGTTTAGCATGCCTTGCTTATATTTTGTGTTAGTTACCATTTTGTCATAAGCACATGTCGATTAGACACTTGGCCTTGTGTGTGTATACTCAATAATTTGTGGTTTCAGCGGTCGATTCACAGCTCCTGGCCCCGATTATTCTCTGGCCGTTACTAGATTCACACACACACTGCTCCAAGAGCATTATCATACGTGTGTGTGTGTGTGTGTGTGTGTGTGTGTGTGTGTGTGTGTGTGTGTGTGTGTGTGTGTGTGTGTGTGTGTGTGTGTGCGCGTGCGTGTGTGCGCGCGTGCGCGTGTGTAATGAAGAACCACGTCATTTTAATAGTCCAGGTATTTTTTCCTGAAAAATCAAATGCACAGATCATTTATGTGTTGCAAGGCCAAATAGCAAATGATGCTGGCAGGTGGGCCTTACGTCGCTGCAACATTGACCAGTGTCGTAGAGTACGAGTTTGTGGGAAGACGAGAGGTGATGTAGAGTATGCCATGAGTGACGTGGAGCGACAAGGTACGCGAGTCTGGTATTAATGACACAGTGCAAGGATAACCAGCTTTATTACCTTGTTTATTGTGTGTTTGTCTTATTCTTCAACATGTGTGGCATCAGTGTTTGTGGTCAGGGAGAAGCAGCCAGGCGGACCTTGACGCAGTTATACTCCAACATTGTACTCCAACATTGTCCTCCATCATTGTACTTTAACACTGTAAAGCAGCCAGGCGGACCTTGACGCAGTTATACTCCAACATTGTACTCCAACATTGTCCTCCATCATTGTACTTTAACACTGTAATGTAATGATTTGTATGTGGCGCCGTTCTTCTTGAATAATGAAGTGATAACTGTCAATTTTAATTCACTCAGCGCAGCTCCTAAATGACTTTGTGTAGTGATGTGTACACATAATATCTTCTGGTGCTGCAGAATGATGTATGTACTCACCTAGTTGTGGTTGCAGGGGTTGTCACAGCTCCTGGACCCCGCCTCTTCACTGGTCACTACTAGGTCACTCTTCCTGCTCCATGAGCTTTATCATACCTCTTCTTAAGGATGGCTGTATGTATGTATAGTCCTGTGTATACATGTCATTTGGTGCTACAGAATATGTACGTATATTCCCATATCTTAATAACGTACTGCTGACAGTAATGAAATAAAAACAGCAACAAACCCAGCTTTTATTGGTACCATGTTTGGCTCGGTTTAGAACTATTAAATCATGATGGGTGAAGCTCTGTACCAGGTCTGTGTCTTCAGGATACACTCCTATTTTACACAAGCGAGGCTGTAGAAACCTTATAAATTAATAAACCACAGAACGGGCGGGGTTTAAACTCTCTTGCCATGGGTTCAAATCCCACCTCTTCCGTGGTTTGATTGCAATCGTATTATTACGATTTGGTAAGTCTTGTAGATTAATGTTTTTAAGGGTCGACTCATTTCTCCTGACTTAGCTTCTTATTGACCGGTTTCACTAATATTTGTTCTCCAGGGTGCAAGGGTAACCTTTAGTTAGGTTCTTCATGTTATGTGTCTTGATACTTCTGAATGTTAGTGATCCAAGGAATTTGCGCCACTCTCTTTTATAGGTCAAGCCTGATTACCGCCAGTTTCCAGGCGATGTATAATCTCTATAATAGAAACATTGTAGTAAGTCAGTATGGAATTCCTTGGAGACCTAGCAGGAGCGTCGATACAGTAGTTCTTCTCTGTATGGCCGCACTTTACCATAGCACTAGCAAGTACGACGGTAGACTATGCCAACAGTATGGAAATAAGATATACAATGAGGTAAATTAGTAAGACTCCTGGTGGACGAAACGTCTTCACAATAAAATGCCATAACCACCATTGTGTGCTTTGTGTACCCCAGAGACTAGGAAGGTGGCAGCTGTTGGGTGTCGAGTTGCGTTCATAAGCTAGAAACATCATGTTTCAGACCCGCGCAACCTTCCCTGAGAACCATAGATCCCTGTGCTGTTTAACAGACGCTGGTTTTTATTGAACTTCGAGTGATGGTATTATGTTTTATTGTATGCTTGGTCGAGCAAGTAACTTTTATGTTCTTTGGATAGTTTCACTGTTGTTCTTCTTACACGTGTTCAGGTATTTAATTTGTATTGGCTGAGCCATCTCACAGGTTAAAACATTCTAAATCTAGAAAGTTTATAGATCCTGAGTTTGTCTTCCTCGCAGCTTAGCAAGACTGGTGGTGTTGCACATGACTCTCATTGTTTGTAAATATCAAGAAAATATGGTGAACGTTCTCAGAGCTTAAGACAGGGTTACCAGCGCCTTTGCAAGCAATAAATTAACCAGCGTGTAATTAAAACTGATATTGTATCCATATTCTCAGAATTTAAAACACTGCTTGAGGTGACCCAGCGCTGGAAGTATTTTTTTTTTTTTTTTTTGCAAGTAACCAGAGAAAAACTTTAAACTTGCACTTTTAAGTTTTGGCTTTCTTTGATAAATACACAAATAAGGTTCACTCAGATAATGTAACAACCGGCTAAATCGTTTGTTAGAAGGTTAGGTTAGGTAAGGTTTGTCAGGAAACCGGATAAGTGTTTCCTGACGCAGGTCTTAGTCATACGACAACCCGCAACTGGAGTTTTTGGTTATCTGATCGACGCCTTCATCTGGCTTACCCGTCCACCACCTTAAAAATTAAGATTATAACCACCATTGTTAAAAGAAACATTTCTTAAGGTAGGTAATAGTAACATTTACAAGATTTTGATTGTGATCAACGTGATATTAGCAAAAATAAATATTTGAAACTATAGTTTACTAGTATAGATACTAAGTGTTTACTGTTTACTAGCCTCATGGCAAACCTCTGCACTTCTTCAGTTTCTTGCCGATGTATAAGGTACTACGTTCAGCCCTCCCCTCCCTCCGAGGTGCAGCTGTAATAAGATTTACAGTCTGTGTGTATGCGTGTGTGATTTGTGTTTGCTGGCTTTTGTCCTCGCCTCCTAGAACATTATGATGGGTACCAGTGATTGCAAGCTTCTTGGACTTGTATTATATCTACTCTTACCACTCGTGATGTTAACTGGTATCATTGCTTTTGTTACATGAAGCTCACCTTTGTTGTGCTGATGCTTTCTAGAACCTGTTGATCTGGCCTTCTGCTGTAAAGATTTCTTTGAATCTTTTAATTATCTCTTCGCATATTTCTTTGTCATTCTCAGCCAGCGTCCGGTGTGTGTGTGTGTGTGTGTGTGTGTGTGTGTGTGTGTGTGTGTGTGTGTGTGTAGAATGAAAATGTCAAAATATCAGACAATAGCTTAGAAAGTCGACAATGTGACTCTGCTGCCTATTAGAAAGTTGCAAATGTCGACTAGGCTCAGCGGTCATTGGACCTGAGAACCAGATAGTAAAGATATCTATGTAAGGGGCTGGAAGGACTATATTAACGAAGATTAATGTGATGTGACAACCAGTTGTGGGCCAAGTCAGGGGAAACTTATTAAGGATTCAACCAGCCAGTCCACACTGCTGTGACAGTCTCCTGTTCTTGCAGGAAAGGAACCGCTCTCTCACTATCTTGGTCTGAAGGTTACTTGTACCACCAGTCTTGGAATTCACTCAACGTAACACATAAGTTTTACAGTGAAGGGTGCTTATATGTGCCTGAATGCATATTTACATCTTGGCCAATCTCTCTTGGTCTAGCGAATGGCCTGTTCGCTGAACTATCATATTAGTACGGGGTCTGAGTAAATAAAACTGTTCTTCACAGTGGTCATCTAGTTTCTCTATCAGTCTTAGAAATCCCCTTCTGGTAATCCCCTCTACATGCAACTTAGATATATATAATCTTGTACAATCTGACTGTAGTAAATCTCACTTTAAATAATTCAGACCTTTTATATATTTTTTTTTCAGTTTTGTTCTTTTTACTGGAGTCCTGTCACGGATAGACAACTATGTTTGTAGCTTCTACAAGTAGCACTCAAACTTATAAGGTCTTAATATATTGATTTATCTTAGCCATCAGCTTTGTTTTTAGTGAAAAAAAATGGAGTTTATTATCTTATTAAAATTTCGAATCTGCATATTATTTGTACTAAATCTATATTTTAAGGTGGAGTTACATTGTTAAAATTCTCTTTGTTCACCTTACATCTGAGAGACCTTCAGTGGAAATAGGATTTATAGTGACTGAGGAGCCTCTCGGGACCTCGGTGAACTTTTTTGAAGAATCTTTTAGTGTTAACTTCTTTGATAGAATGTTTAAAAGACGACCCAGTTTTTGTTACTGTAATATGTATACCAATATTTAATGTTTTATTAGCGAGAGTGTGAGGGAGCGTGTGTATTGTTGCAATTTGGTTTGTAGGACTTCATGGGTGTGTGATGACATTGTTATCCTGGTGCTGAGTGTTCAGTGTCCTTCATGGTAGTTACTAGTAGCTTTCTGGTAGTTACTAGTAGCTTTCTGGTAGTTACTAGTAGCTTTCTGGTAGTTACTAGTAGCTTTCTGGTAGTTACTAGTAGCTTTCTGGTAGTTACTATTAGCTTTCTGGTAGTTACTAGTAGCTTTCTGGTAGTTACTAGTAGCTTTCTGGTAGTTACTAGTAGCTTTCTGGTAGTTACTAGTAGCTTTCTGGTAGTTACTAGTAGCTTTCTGGTAGTTACTAGTAGCTTTCTGGTAGTTACTAGTATCTTCCTGGTAGTTACTAGTATCTTCCTGGTAGCTGCTAATATCTCGGGGTGTGATACTAGTATCGGTGTAACTGTATTCTTAAAGTTCTCATATCGCTAGTAATAAAGTTCTCATATCACTGGTAAAGAAATAAGAGAACATCAACACACTCAGCACTTAGAGATGCTGAAATTACTGAATTGATACACCGTAAGACTTGTGCTTATATAAGGCTTATGAAAACGATGATGCAGCTCCTGGACCCTGTCTTATAATGAATAATCTGGTATGGTAACTCTTGGGTTTTGGTAAAGCAACACTTAAGGTCGTGTGTGTTTCGTGGTGGTAGTGACAAGAGACATTTGAGCTATGTAATATATGTACAATGCCTATACTCTGAAGGACGGGTGTTGATGTTGCAGTTTTTTAAGTGTAGTGTAGGCGTGCCTCTGGCAAGACAGTGATGGAGTGAATGATGGTGGAAGTGTTTCTTCTTCGGGTCACCATGCCTTGGTGTGAAGCGTCCGATGTGTTAATATAAAATGATATATGTAACATTAAGGGGAACAAGTATAGAAATTTTCAAGAGGATGCTGGACAAGCATCTTCACCAGGTGCCAGATCAACCAGGCTGTGATAGCTATGTGAGGCAGCGAGCCTCCAGCACCAGCAGGAGTAGAAAGACTCTCGAAACTCATCAAGGGTAAGGGGAAAAAATTCTCATGTGAATTTAAGTAGTGGGATGTGGCCGGGGGAGTCCGTAGACTTTATAGGGAGTCCCAGAAGTCGTGAGGCCTACGACAATATCGTCTAGTTGTACCTGCAGCCAGACCAAGATCATTCCACAGGTTCCTTTAATATATTACATAAGATTAAACTGTATTGTAAATGTGTAGGATAACATTGAGATGTAGATTTGTCAAAAAGGCACAATACCGTGACTGGAACAATACATAAATAACCCGCACGTAGGAGAGAGAAGCTTATGACGACGTTTCGGTCCGACTTGGACCATTTAGTGTGACTTTGTAAATGGTCCAAGTCGGACCGAAACGTCTTCGTAAGATTCTCTCTCCTGTATGTGGGTTATTTGTGTGTAGAGTTATTGTTTGTTGGAAAGGTCACTTGGGCATGTGAACCGGTTTTGGTGGTGGCCGCCTTTAATAAGACCTGCTGCCAGGGTCACAACGTCTCACTACAGCATAAGATATAGCCAGATGTTATATCTTACTTTTACTAACCATACCCCGGCGGGGATGGAACCCGCGATCAGAGAGTCTCAAAACTCCAGACCGGCGCGTTAGCCACGGGCTGGAGGTTTGAGACTCTCTGATCGCGGGTTCTATCCCCGCCCGGGGTATGGTTTGTTTGCAATCGTGTCATTACGATTTCGTGAGTCATGTTTACTTTCACTAGAAAAAGAATGTGTTGTACATTTAAAATGAAGGCCACAGAATATTCACTTTCTTCCGTTTTGAGGGATCAGATAGTAGACATGGTGTTGCTACATCAAGACATGTTGATGACTACCATCAGGGATCACACTATCTTAATTAGTGAAGTTATCTCAGACGTAGACCCCGGGCGTCGTCTCATGGGTTGAGGAGTGATTTGACAGGGTGAGAGACCGCACTATTGTGACGACCTCTGTTGTAGTAACGCTGGGGAGGGGGGGCATGTTGATAGAGGTTGTCTCGGGACAGATGCTCAATCCAGTCTTCCCTCCTCCTTCCCCAATATGTAAATTTCGTAGTTTTAAGCAAAATTTGTGATTATGGCTTATACAGCAATAATAGTTTTGCTGGATAAGCGTCAAAGTGTGCGTATATCTAAGAGTATATTACATTAGAGGTTAACTTTAATCCGTGTAGTGTACAGGTTACATACAGCCTCGTGTAGTCGATAAGCTTTAAAACCCAATTAACCAACCAGTCGAGCCTAGTGTAATAAACACATTAATATAATAACCCGCGAAAATCAGCCTGAACATTACGAAATTAAAATATTTCACTGAGGTTAATATAAAACAATTTATGCCGACTTAAGAAAAGTTAGGTAGGATTATGTTAATTTTAACAAAATTATATGTCATTCCCAAGTTAGTTTTGCTGGAGATTTTGTAACAGGTATACTGTGGTAATCCACAATGTATATGTATCCATGTATGTCTGTGCATCTTCTAGTACAAGTAGTATATAAAATATTATGGAAAAGGTGTGATGTAAGTAGGGAAATATGTATATGATCCGTCACACTGTAGCTGTGTGACGAGTACTAGGGACCGAACCGGCGCCTTTGCAGTTGAGAGTCCATAGTTGTACCGACTTAGTCACCCATAATAAAATGTGTATATGGCTTCTAACTATAACACAGTCTTATAAGAAGATCCAACACCACACGGGCATCTTGGATACAGTATTAGTTCCATCACATCTAGGTAACGTTGCTGGTCGCGAGGCGCTTCTGTAACTTCTCACCTCTGACCCCAACACTTGACTTCGTACCACCGATTTTGTTATTTTCGTACCACTTGGGTCCTGTCGTACCTGTCCTTTAAATTTTCTGTTAAATTATACCACCTCCTCCTCCCTGTCATTCCACTAACGATCACTCTAAGGTAGAGAAAAGTATTTCGTAACATCCCCGGGGTTAACCTGCGTATTAACTTCGATAAGTTCTCTCCTAACAGATTTTCACCTTTCAGTTGGCTCCTCGTTCAAGTAGGTTCACTGAATATCTTGTACTCTTTTATCTATGTCCTCTCTTCTTTTTTTCTCTCTCCTAGTAAACCAGCCCTTTCAGCTTCAAGACTAGTTTCATCATAAGAGGATACTTTCTCTGTTTTTTGTGTGTGCTAGCACAGAGCTCTAGGAAGGTGGTACATAAGCTTTTAACAGGTCTGGGATATATCGCGAGTGAGAGTCATTGATGACTCGTTAAGATTTCAGAATATAGCTCTGTACTAATGTTGATATTCATCTCTGACAATACAGCTCCTCCTCTTATTTGTAAGTTTGTCTCGCACTTGTTATAAGCAGCAGTTTCAACATATAAAATTTCATAAGTAAAAACTGCCATACTGTCCTCTCATCCGGACGTAAGTACCGTACGTACTTACACCAACATAAGTGGGATTTTCAGTATATTATCTATGGTTCCAGTGGCCGCACTTACCAACCAAACTTTACCTAACCTAACCTAGACTAACCTAACAAGTCTAAATAATGTTTGTAGAGAAATAATTAGGAAAAATTGTGTAAAAAGTTAAGTTTTTAGTGTGTTGTGTGTTTTGTGTGTGTGTGTGTGTGTGTGTGTGTGTGTGTGTGTGTGTGTGTGTGTGTGTGTGTGTGTTTTGTGTGTTTTGTGTGTTTTGTGTGTTGTGTGTGTGTTGTGTGTTGTGTTGTGTGTTGTGTTGTGTGTGTGTGTGTGTGTGTGTGTGTGTGTGTGTGTGTGTGTGTGTGTGTGATGTATAGGTTGTTAATATAAGGAGGCTGTGGCAAATTTACGTTGAGGCTGTTAGTGTAAACGAAGCTTGCAACACCTGCATGATATTTGTTACTGTTGTTTGTAACACCTGCTTGGTGTGTCATGCTTGTTGCTGTTGTTTGTAACACCTAGATGCTACTGCTGCTGCTGTTGTTTCTTGGTTCATAAGAATTGAACAAAACATGTGCGCAGCATTTAACACTGGTAATAGAGATCCAGTTTTTTTTATTCATGGTGTTTATCTATTAATTCAAGTTGTTGAGGAAGGCGAGTGTTGCAGAACCTGTTGAATACCACAACCACTCCCTCCCTCCTTCACACTCTCCCTCATTATATTACATTGTACATCGCTCCTTCACACCCTCATCATTCTACCTGTCATCTCCGTTTTGCCCACTTGTAGATAAGACTTGTGCTTCTCAGTGTCTTTAAAAGTTTGCATAACATTGGTATACAACACAGCCAATGTGAAGAAATATTGATATTCTAGGCACTTCTGTGATTTCTCATATTATTTTTTTTCACAGTGGTTGCTTTGAATATTGTAATATCACCTGTTTACTGTGATCTTATTGCATACATTGATATGTCTTTGGGAAGCGACACTCAGCTGTCCTTATAGGCCAGTAACAAGGTGTGCAGGGCTGGCCAAAACCTGGGTGTTTGCCAGTCCTTATAGACCAGTAACAAGGTGTGCAGGGCTGGCCAGAACCTGGGTGTTTGCCAGTCCTTATAGGCCAATAACAAGGTGTGCAGGGCTGGCCAGAACCTGGGTGTTTGCCAGTCCTTATAGGCCAATAACAAGGTGTGCAGGGCTGGCCAGAACCTGGGTGTTTGCCAGTCCTTATAGGCCAGCAACAAGGTGTGCAGGGCTGGCCAGAACCTGGGTGTTTGCCAGTCCTTATAGGCCAGCAACAAGGTGTGCAGGGCTGGCCAGAACCTGGGTGTTTGCCAGTCCTTATAGGCCAGCAACAAGGTGTGCAGGGCTGGCCAGAACCTGGGTGTTTGCCAGTCCTTATAGGCCAGCAACAAGGTGTGCAGGGCTGGCCAGAACCTGGGTGTTTGCCAGTCCTCTCCTCAAGTATCCCACCAGTTAGACGATTCTTGGTAGACTGAGGATAGGAAAGGAGTATCTCTCTCAATTTTAGGTGATTCGCCGGTATGGATCCGGGCCCGAGTCTCTTCCAATTTGGTATCTCATAGATACTTGCTTTATAGTGATCCTGCATCCCTCGACAGTGTGCTGTTGACTCTACTGCATATTTTTACCATGTGCTTGCTATTTCTGCTTTTTTAATTCTTTTTGTAATCACCGAGGTGCTTGCTTTGGCCTCGGTGAACTTTTAGGTCCCAATTTAGAATATTTTATTGTTATGGTAATATTGTTTTATTGTGTTCGTGTGACTGGTTATTAGTTGTAGGAGAGAAAGTTAGTTTTACAGTGTGAATGTATAGTTCGTATGTATGAGAGTACAGACACATGAAGACATTTTAATTCCACTTGCTACGTGCTCCCTTCCTCGCCTTGCTACGTGCTCCCTTCCTCGCCTTGCTACGTGCTCCCTTCCTCGCCTTGCTACGTGTTCCCTTCCTCGCCTTGCTACATGCTCCCTTCCTCGCCTTGCTACTTGCTCCCTTCCTCGCCTTGCTACGTGCTCCCTTCCTCGCCTTGCTACGTGCTCCCTTCCTCGCCTTGCTACATGCTCCCTTCCTCGCCTTGCTACGTGCTCCCTTCCTCGCCTTGCTACGTGCTCCCTTCCTCGCCTTGCTACATGCTCCCTTCCTCGCCTTGCTACATGCTCCCTTCCTCGCCTTGCTACGTGCTCCCTTCCTCGCCTTGCTACATGCTCCCTTCCTCACCTTGCTACATGCTCCCTTCCTCACCTTGCTACATGCTCCCTTCCTCGCCTTGCTACGTGCTTCCTTCCTCGCCTTGCTACGTGCTCCCTTCCTCGCCTTGCTACATGCTCCCTTCCTCGCCTTGCTACATGCTCCCTTCCTCGCCTTGCTACATGCTCCCTTCCTCGCCTTGCTACGTGCTCCCTTCCTCGCATTGCTACGTGCTCCCTTCCTCGCCTTGCTACATGCTCCCTTCCTCGCCTTGCTACGTGCTCCCTTCCTCGCCTTGCTACATGCTCCCTTCCTCGCCTTGCTACATGCTCCCTTCCTCGCCTTGCTACATGCTCCCTTCCTCGCCTTGCTACATGCTCCCTTCCTCGCCTTGCTACATGTTTCCTTCCTCGCCTTGCTACGTGCTCCCTTCCTCGCCTTGCTACATGCTCCCTTCCTCGCCTTGCTACATGCTCCCTTCCTCGCCTTGCTACATGTTTCCTTCCTCGCCTTGCTACGTGCTCCCTTCCTCGCCTTGCTACATGTTCCCTTCCTCGCCTTGCTACATGTTTCCTTCCTCGCCTTGCTACATGTTTCCTTCCTCGCCTTGCTACATGCTCCCTTCCTCGCCTTGCTACATGCTCCCTTCCTCGCCTTGCTACATGTTTCCTTCCTCGCCTTGCTACGTGCTCCCTTCCTCGCCTTGCTACATGCTCCCTTCCTCGCCTTGCTACATGTTTCCTTCCTCGCCTTGCTACATGCTCCCTTCCTCGCCTTGCTACATGCTCCCTTCCTCGCCTTGCTACATGTTTCCTTCCTCGCCTTGCTACATGTTTCCTTCCTCGCCTTGCTACATGTTTCCTTCCTCGCCTTGCTACGTGATCCCTTCCTCGCCTTGCTACATGCTCCCTTCCTCGCCTTGCTACATGTTTCCTTCCTCGCCTTGCTACGTGCTCCCTTCCTCGCCTTGCTACATGCTCCCTTCCTCGCCTTGCTACATGCTCCCTTCCTCGCCTTGCTACATGTTTCCTTCCTCGCCTTGCTACGTGCTCCCTTCCTCGCCTTGCTACATGCTCCCTTCCTCGCCTTGCTACATGCTCCCTTCCTCGCCTTGCTACGTGTTCCCTTCCTCGCCTTACTACGTGTTCCCTTCCTCGCCTTGCTACATGTTTCCTTTCTCGCCTTGCTACGTGCTCCCTTCCTCGCCTTGCTACATGCTCCCTTCCTCGCCTTGCTACGTGCTCCCTTCCTCGCCTTGCTACATGCTCCCTTCCTCGCCTTGCTACATGCTCCCTTCCTCGCCTTGCTACATGTTTCCTTCCTCGCCTTACTACGTGTTCCCTTCCTCGCCTTGCTACGTGTTCCCTTCCTCGCCTTGCTACATGCTCCCTTCCTCGCCTTGCTACATGTTTCCTTCCTCGCCTTACTACGTGTTCCCTTCCTCGCCTTACTACGTGTTCCCTTCCTCGCCTTGCTACATGTTTCCTTCCTCGCCTTGCTACGTGCTCCCTTCCTCGCCTTGCTACGTGCTCCCTTCCTCGCCTTGCTACATGCTCCCTTCCTCGCCTTGCTACATGCTCCCTTCCTCGCCTTGCTACGTGCTCCCTTCCTCGCCTTGCTACGTGCTCCCTTCCTCGCCTTGCTACATGCTCCCTTCCTCGCCTTGCTACATGCTCCCTTCCTCGCCTTGCTACATGTTTCCTTCCTCGCCTTGCTACGTGCTCCCTTCCTCGCCTTGCTACGTGCTCCCTTCCTCGCCTTGCTACGTGCTCCCTTCCTCGCCTTGCTACGTGCTCCCTTCCTCGCCTTGCTACGTGCTCCCTTCCTCGCCTTGCTACGTGCTCCCTTCCTCGCCTTGCTACGTGCTCCCTTCCTCGCCTTGCTACATGCTCCCTTCCTCGCCTTGCTACGTGCTCCCTTCCTCGCCTTGCTACGTGCTCCCTTCCTCGCCTTGCTACGTGCTCCCTTCCTCGCCTTGCTACATGCTCCCTTCCTCGCCTTGCTACATGCTCCCTTCCTCGCCTTGCTACATGTTTCCTTCCTCGCCTTGCTACGTGCTCCCTTCCTCGCCTTGCTACGTGCTCCCTTCCTCGCCTTGCTACGTGCTCCCTTCCTCGCCTTGCTACGTGCTCCCTTCCTCGCCTTGCTACGTGCTCCCTTCCTCGCCTTGCTACGTGCTCCCTTCCTCGCCTTGCTACGTGCTCCCTTCCTCGCCTTGCTACATGCTCCCTTCCTCGCCTTGCTACGTGCTCCCTTCCTCGCCTTGCTACGTGCTCCCTTCCTCGCCTTGCTACGTGCTCCCTTCCTCGCCTTGCTACGTGCTCCCTTCCTCGCCTTGCTACATGCTCCCTTCCTCGCCTTGCTACGTGCTCCCTTCCTCGCCTTGCTACGTGCTCCCTTCCTCGCCTTGCTACGTGCTCCCTTCCTCGCCTTGCTACGTGCTCCCTTCCTCGCCTTGCTACATGTTCCCTTCCTCGCCTTGCTACATGTTTCCTTCCTCGCCTTGCTACGTGCTCCCTTCCTCGCCTTGCTACATGCTCCCTTCCTCGCCTTGCTACGTGCTCCCTTCCTCGCCTTGCTACATGTTCCCTTCCTCGCCTTGCTACGTGCTCCCTTCCTCGCCTTGCTACATGCTCCCTTCCTCGCCTTGCTACGTGCTCCCTTCCTCGCCTTGCTACATGTTCCCTTCCTCGCCTTGCTACATGCTCCCTTCCTCGCCTTGCTACATGCTCCCTTCCTCGCCTTGCTACGTGCTCCCTTCCTCGCCTTGCTACATGTTCCCTTCCTCGCCTTGCTACATGTTCCCTTCCTCGCCTTGCTACATGTTCCCTTCCTCGCCTTGCTACGTGCTCCCTTCCTCGCCTTGCTACATGCTCCCTTCCTCGCCTTGCTACGTGCTCCCTTCCTCGCCTTGCTACATGTTCCCTTCCTCGCCTTGCTACATGCTCCCTTCCTCGCCTTGCTACATGCTCCCTTCCTCGCCTTGCTACGTGCTCCCTTCCTCGCCTTGCTACATGTTCCCTTCCTCGCCTTGCTACATGTTCCCTTCCTCGCCTTGCTACATGTTCCCTTCCTCGCCTTGCTACGTGCTCCCTTCCTCGCCTTGCTACATGCTCCCTTCCTCGCCTTGCTACGTGCTCCCTTCCTCGCCTTGCTACATGTTCCCTTCCTCGCCTTGCTACATGCTCCCTTCCTCGCCTTGCTACATGCTCCCTTCCTCGCCTTGCTACGTGCTCCCTTCCTCGCCTTGCTACATGTTCCCTTCCTCGCCTTGCTACGTGCATTTTGACTCGCTTGTCACATGTTCCTTCTCATTTTTTACGTGTTCCTTCGATTTGCCATATTCTTCTTTCTTCAGCTTGTTATATGCTCACTCGTCAAGTGTTGACGGTAACCAGTATTATACACTGTATTGTTGTTGATCAGTATTATACACTGTATTGTTGTTGATCAGTATTATGCACTGTATCGTTGATGATCAGTATTATGCACTGTATCGTTGATGATCAGTATTATACACTGTATTCTTGATGATCAGTATTATACACTGTATTGTTGTTGATCAGTATTATGCACTGTATTCTTGATGATCAGTATTATGCACTGTATTCTTTATGATCAGTATTATACACTGTATTGTTGTTGATCAGTATTATGCACTGTATTCTTTATGATCAGTATTATGCACTGTATTGTTAATCAGTATTATACACTGTATTGTTGTTGATCAGTATTATACACTGTATTGTTGTTGATCAGTATTATGCACTGTATTGTTAATCAGTATTATACACTGTATTGTTGTTGATCAGTATTATGCACTGTATTCTTGATGATCAGTATTATGCACTGTATTGTTAATCAGTATTATACACTGTATTGTTGTTGATCAGTATTATGCACTGTATTGTTAATCAGTATTATACACTGTATTGTTGTTGATCAGTATTATGCACTGTATTCTTGATGATCAGTATTATACACTGTATTGTTGATGATCAGTATTATACACTGTATTGTTGATGATCAGTATTATGCACTGTATTGTTGATGATCAGTATTATACACTGTATTGTTGATGATCAGTATTATACACTGTATTGTTGATGATCAGTATTATACACTGTATTGTTGATGATCAGTATTATACACTGTATTGTTGATGATCAGTATTATACACTGTATTGTTGATGATCAGTATTATACACTGTATTGTTGATGATCAGTATTATGCACTGTATTGTTAATCAGTATTATACACTGTATTGTTGATGATCAGTATTATACACTGTATTGTTGATGATCAGTATTATGCACTGTATTGTTGATGATCAGTATTATACACTGTATTGTTGATGATCAGTATTATGCACTGTATTGTTGATGATCAGTATTATACACTGTATTGTTGATGATCAGTATTATGCACTGTATTGTTAATCAGTATTATACACTGTATTGTTGATGATCAGTATTATACACTGTATTGTTGATAAACAGTATTATACACTGTATTGTTGATGTTCAGTATTATACACTGTATTGTTGTTGTGATCAGTATCATACACAGTATTGATATTGGTGATTATTATCATACACAGTGTTTTTGTTGGTGATCAGTATCATACACAGTGTTGTTGGTGATCAGTATCATACACAGTGTTGTTGTTGGTGATCAGTATCATACACAGTGTTGTTATTGGTGATCAGTATCATACACAGTGTTGTTGTTGGTGACCAGTATCATACACAGTGTTGTTGTTGGTGACCAGTATCATACACAGTGTTGTTGGTGACCAGTATCATACACAGTGTTGTTGTTGGTGACCAGTATCATACACAGTGTTGTTGTTGGTGACCAGTATCATACACAGTGTTGGTGACCAGTATCATACACAGTGTTGGTGACCAGTATCATACACAGTGTGGTGACCAGTATCATACACAGTGTTGGTGACCAGTATCATACACAGTGTTGGTGACCAGTATCATACACAGTGTTGGTGACCAGTATCATACACAGTGTTGGTGACCAGTATCATACACAGTGTTGGTGACCAGTATCATACACAGTGTTGGTGACCAGTATCATACACAGTGTTGGTGACCAGTATCATACACAGTGTTGGTGACCAGTATCATACACAGTGTGGTGACCAGTATCATACACAGTGTTGGTGACCAGTATCATACACAGTGTTGGTGACCAGTATCATACACAGTGTGGTGACCAGTATCATACACAGTGTTGGTAACCAGTATCATACAGTGTTGGTGTTGAACAGCAGTAGTGTATACAGTTCTTGACACGTCCCAAGGCTCACCAGTATAAAAAGATGTTCTTCAAGTTTGTTCAGGTGAGGCAGACCTCGCTAGTGAACAAGTTCGATGGGTTTATTATTTATAGCTAACAAGCACAAATCAATTTTTTATAAAGAGGTTTTTGTTACTCTAAAAGTATATTTAGTTATCTAGCAGAGACTGATTAGTTATGTTTAACAAGTGTCTGCTGCAAGGGATAGGTGGGGCCACACGTTTTCTGGCACCAGTGTATTTGGCACTACGGGTACTGCTAGTATAGATGGTACTACTGGTAGTGTAGATAGCACTACTGTCACTGGTGTAGATGGCACTACTGTCACTGGTGTAGATGGCACTGTCACTGGTGTAGATGGCACTACTGTTAATGTAGATGACACTTCTGGCACCCGTGACGTAGGGTATTACCACCCGTAGTACTTAGTACTTATCTTTTCATTCGTCCTTCAAGTGTGTGCTGCCTTGATCCACGTAAAGAGTGAGTGATTCAATCTGAGAACTGAAACTACCATCTTTCTTGGCGTTCACTAGGCGCTGAAGGACCCTTATGAGGGTCATAATTACCACTGATCTACAGGTGTTGTCTCGTTATATCAGCTCAGTAGCTTCCATCAGTAGGATGAACGTGTGTGTGGAGAGGGGGAGAGTTTTTTTTTTTATTTCGCAAAATTGGACATGTGAGCAATGTGCTGGTACAATATTGTGTGTTGGGAAGGAAAGCTACGTTTTTCTGGCATACTCCATCACACAGGAAGGGTTGCATAGGTAGCGTTAAAATCTGTCAGCCTGAGCTCATACCAATTCTAAGACCCGCGTCAGGAAACACTTGTCCTGTTTCCTAACGAATCTTACCTAACTTAACCTGAGCTCAGAGACTTCAATAAGACAACGAGGATATCGTCCAGTATTCCATGCAAGCGGTGCTTCCGAAACTTCTATCGATCCTGTATTACTTGACATTTTACATTGAACTGCGTACTCCTTCGTAGAGATGTGAAAAATAAATTTGCGTAAATGGTATTTGAGATAGACACAGATAGACCTATATTCCTAAAATTTAGGAGTACCGTAACTTCGCTATACAACAGTGTACGTCCTCTAGATGACCTTGTTAAACAGAAGCTTATATATATATATATATATATATATATATATATATATATATATATATATATATATATATATATATATATATATATATAGATATATAATGTCGTGCCGAATATGTAAAACTGGTCAATTAGCAAGAACTCATTTAAAATTAAGTCCTTTCTGAAATTTTATCTTATACGTTTAAATATATATTTTTTCATTGATGTTAATGTAAAAAAATTTAATTTTGCACCAAAAGAATCTTAGAAAACTTACCTAACCTTATTATAACATGAACAATTTATTTTAGCCTAACCCAACTAAATATATTTTAAATACGTTTACAATAATTTAATACTAAACAAACACAATCAAATATATTTTTTTCGTTAGGTTCAGAATGACTTTGGCGAAATTATTGCATACACAAATTTTCACTTGTCCTATATGGCAAGATGAGCGTTGCTATTTAAGCCAAGATCGCAAGTTCTGCCTATTCGGCACGATATATATATATATATATATATATATATATATATATATATATATATATATATATATATATATATATATATATATATATATATATATATATATATATATATATATATATATATATATATATATATATATATATATATATATATGTCAAAGTTTATTCTCTATATAGGATTACAAAGTTTATTCTCTATAAGGATTACAATGTTGAATTTACAGAATTTGGTTATTGTGTGGTTTACATGTAGTTAAATAATGATTACAGAGTGTACCACTAGAACGCCTAGCATGGCTAGGCATTTCGGGCAGACTTAGTTTAATTCTTTATTTTAAAATATTACAAATTATGAGGTAAGTTGGTATTATGGCTAAGTGACTAAATACTAGTTTGTGAGTTTAGCAATGTGAATGCTTTTGTTTTGGCACAGTACATAGTTTCAGTATTGGAGTATCATAGGATTCATTATTTTAAGATTGAGATTAATATTTCTGTTTATGGTCAAATGGGTGAGTGAGTGTAAGTGTGAACCACCAGGTGGTATTCGTGTAGTTAGTTGATGGGGTGTATCAGGGAGATAAGATGTTTTCTAATGGTAGTTTTGAAGGTGATGAATGTGTCTGCAGTTCTAGAGTTCTCAGGTAGGGTGTTCCAGATTTTAGGGCCTTTGACATACATTGAATTTTTGTAAAGGTTTAGTCGGACACGGGGAATGTCGTAGAGATGTTTGTGTCTGGTGTTATGCCTGTGGGTTCTGTCACAACTATCAAGAAAGCGTTTTAGGTCAAGGTTGATATTGGAGTTTAAGGTCCTGTAGATGTAGATTGCACAGTAGTAAGTGTGGATGTACTGAACAGGGAGTAAGTTTAGATCTATGAAGAGTGGGGGGGGGGTGTTGCCAGGGATGGGATTTAGTGATTATTCTTACTGCAGCTTTTTGTTGGGTTATTATTGGCTTTAGGTGTGTTGCTGCAGTTGATCCCCAAGCACAAATAGCATAGGTGAGGTATGGATAAATAAGTGAGTGGTATAGTGTGAGAAGGGCATTTTGCGGCACGTAGTATCGTATCTTGGAGAGGATCCCAACCGTTTTGGATACTTTTTTGGTTATGTGTTGGATATGGGTGCTGAAATTCAGGTTGTTGTCAAGGTATAGGCCTAGGAATTTGCCCTCATTATGTCTGGTAATTAGAGTGTTGTCGATCTTAATGTTAATTTGTGCATCTCCTGCTCTGCTACCAAACATAATATAGTAGGTTTTGTCAGTGTTAAGCGTAAGTTTATTGGCTGTCATCCAAGTCGATATTTTGATCAGCTCCTCGTTAACAATGGTGTTGAGGGTGGCAAGATTAGGGTGAGAGATGACATAAGTCGTGTCGTCAGCAAAGAGAATGGGTTTCAGGTGTTGGGATACGTTTGGAAGATCATTGATGTATATGAGGAAGAGCAGGGGACCAAGGACACTTCCCTGCGGAACTCCAGTATCAAGTGGCCGTGTTGTTGATGCTGTGTCTTTAATGGTGACATACTGATACCTATTAGTAAGGTAAGATTTGAAATAAGCAAGCGCATGGCCTCTTATACCGTAATGGTCAAGTTTGTGGAGTAGGATGTCGTGGTCTACTGTGTCAAAAGCTTTTCTTAGGTCAATAAAAATTCCTAGTGGATATTCCTTATTTTCCAATGCTGTGTAAAGCAGATCTAGCATTTTTATGATTGCATCATTAGTGCTTTTATTTTTCCTGAATCCAAATTGGCAGGGGTTGAGTATGTTTTGTGTTGTTATAAATGAATATAGTCTCCTGTGCACGAGTTTCTCAAAGATTTTGGATAGCAATGGTAAGTTTGATATTGGCCTATAGTTGTTTAAGTCTGTAGGGTCACCACCTTTATGTATTGGTGTAACCCTTGCCATCTTGAGTAGTTTCGGGAAGGTGCTAGTTTCTAGTGACTTGTTAAAAAGTAATGAAATAGCATGCGAAAGGATATGGGCTGCTCGCTTGTACAGTAATGGTGGGACATGAGACAGATTCCCTGAGTTATTTTTAAGTGACTTTATAATCTCGGTGACTTCCGAGGGCTCAGTTGGTGCAAGATAGAAGGAATTTGGGAAATTCCCATCTAGGTAGTCCCCGGCATGGGCATTGGTATGTGGGATTTTATTGGCGAGATTAGATCCTATGGTTGAGAAGAAGTCGTTTATCTTGTTAGCTGTGTCAGTGGGATGTAGTGGTGTTTCATTAGGTTTAGTTAGGACAATATTCTTGTTTTTTTTCAGTTTGTGGGTCCCTAGAATCTGAGAGAGTGTTTTCCAGGTCTTTTTTATATCTCCTCTAGTGTCTGTGAATCTACTGGAGTAGTATAGTTGTTTGGCTTTCTTTATTACTTTGGTGAGAACTGATGAATAGTGTTTAAGAATATCTTTGTGTATTAAGCCCTGTCTATATTGCTTTTCATATTGGTGTTTCTTGTCAATGGATTTCAGAATGGTGCTGGTTAGCCATGGGCAACCAAGCCGTTTGTTTGTGATCTGTTTCGTTTTTATAGGACAATGTTTGTTGTATAGTCTAAGTAATTTGTTAAGAAAAATGTCTGTCCAGTCATCAATACCATTGGCCTTGGAGAATTCTGTAGGCCAGTCAACAGTCTCTAGGTCAGCTGTGAACTTCCTTATTGAGGCCTCGTCATGGAGTCTAAATGAGACTTTGTTGTATTCAAGTGGTGGTTTACTAATGTTTGTCAGGAGGAAGGTAGGGTAGTGGTCTGTAGTGCTATCTGTGATTATCCCTGATTTAAGGGGGGCTAGTATATTGGTCCATATGTGGTCTATTATGGTTGCACTTGTCTCAGTGAGCCTGGTTGGTTTAGTTATTGTTGGTATGAGAAGTGTGTTGTTCATATTGTTGATGAAATCAGTTACAGGCTGATCATCTAGTAAGCCAAGGTTGATGTTGAAGTCTCCAGCTAAGAGAAGGTGGTGCTTATTCATTTGTCTGTTTGTTATTAGTGACTTTAATTTCTCACTGAAATTTGGGATGTTTGTGTGAGGTATCCGGTAAATGGCACCGATTGTTATAGGTGTCTTAAGGTTTTTTACAGTAAAATTAGCAAAAATGTATTCCCCATATTCATCACTAAAGCAAGTGGTGCTAATACAAGATAATTGGTTAGAGTAATAGATTGCAATACCACCCCCAACTTGGTTTGGTCTGCAGTTGTGAATTGCTGTGTATCCTGGTAGAGGGTAGATATCTATTGTGTCCTGCTTAAGCCAGGTCTCAGTAAGAATAATGCAGGAGAAGGGTGTCTTTAGTGATTCAAGGAGTGCCAGGAGGTCATCATAGTGTTTGCTTAAGGACCTGATGTTGTAGTTAAGTACTGATAGACTTTTAGCATTGTTTAGGATAGTGCTGGCTTGTGATGCTGTGTAATAAAGGCAGTTACTTTCCAATAGGTTTTGATTGGGTGTCAGATTATGGAGGTTTAGATCAGGGTCAACGTGATCAATCATCTTCTAGGTTTAAATTATGGTTATTTATATCCTGAGTTGTGTGTTGAGTTCTAGTACTGATATCTGTAGTGGTGGGAAGTTTGGATAAGTATATAGCTAGAGTATTTTGGTCATATAGAGTATAGTCACTACTACACATAATGAAGTTGATGTTGTCTATGTGTTGTGCTGGAATGAACTAAAGTACAACTAGGTATAAACTAGTAATATAAAAATACAAATTAAAAATAGAACAAGACTCTCACTTGTAATTGCACTAAGGTCTAATATAATGACTTTTGTGGAGTCTATGTTTTGAGCTAGAATGAGCTATAGTACAACTAGATTTAATCTAATAATATAAAAATACAAATTAAAAATAGCACCAGTCTCTCACTAGTAATTGCACTATGGTCTAATATAATGAATTTGGTATTGACTATGTATTGAGCTACAATGAGCTATAGTACAACTGAGTTTAATCTAATAATATAAAAAAGGCACAAGACTCTCAATTGTAATTGCACTAAGGTCTTATATAAGTTGTTTACAAGAATTAGAGTATAACTAGATTTAAATTGACAGGATAAAATACACAAGTTAAGGTAGCAAAAGAATAATAAAAAAAAAAATAATAAAAATAAAAATGGCAATGACTTGGTTATAATATGCTAGTAAGATGGTAGACAGGATAATATAAAAGTTGTAGTTGAAAATACTAGTTTAAAAAAGTATAGAATAAAAATGGTCAATAAAAGAAGTTTACAATAAGTTTGATCAATATAGTTTAAAGCAAAATTGGGCAATAATAGGGATTTTAGAATAAAATTGGGCAATTGAGTATTTCTTAAAGTGAGGTAGAATTATTGAGGACAAGTTATGGCTAGTTTATAATAAAATAAGATGGAACAGTGATGCGGTAAGTTGTAAAAAAGGAGATAGATTCTGTAGATATTAAACAAATTAAGACTATGAGGTAGAATGGTCGTTGAATACAACAATGACAATCAAAAGTAGTTGGGGTATTAGAATTTTAGGGGGGCACAAATTTATGACAATATAACACTAACTGTGGACTGTGGGTATTATCTGCACTTTACTCTGATTCTGTTAGTCCAGCCTCACTTAGGAATGTTTTAAGGTCATGTTCTGTAGAGATGAAGTATCTCTTCCCAGTGGGCTGTTTCCTAACTGCGATTTTTCCATCCCTCACAAAGCACTGGTGGATTTTTTGGGCATAGCGTAATTTTCTTAGCCGATAAAGAAGGTTTTGTCTTGTTTTGGTAAGGCACTCATTGACGTAAACATCAGTTTTCATAGAAATAGATGTTTTTAGTAGGTTGTTTCTTTGTAGGCTAGTTTGGAATTTTAACAGCACTGTTTTTTTACCTGCTTGGTAGCCCATCAGTTTGCAATCCTTTAGGTCATCACTACGTATGTTAAGGCGAAGGTGGTCCTTGATAAGCTGTAGGGTGGTCTCCATGCAGGTCTCTTGGGTGACTGTGGCTGGGAGATGTTTGCTGTTAACTACAACAGCGTCAGATAGCTGTTGTTGGTCATTATGGTCTTGGAAGTTGGTTATGACATTGGCAAGTTGTTGGTCCACTCTTGATCTTTCCTCTGTAATGTTGGTAGTAAGTAGGGTGACTTGGTCTTTTAGAGTGTTGATAGTGTCTAGGGACTGGGTGTGGGTGTTGCTTTGTTGTTCCAGAGTGTCTAGTTTATGTTCTAGAGCAGTGATCTTGTTGAGGTAATCTGCATTGCTAGCTTTTAGTTCCTGCATTTCTTGAGTTAGTTTGGTGATCGTTTGGTTCTGAATCGTAAGGAGTTTAGCTATTTCTGGGTCGGTGATCTTCTTGACATCAAATACTGGGAAGGAGTTATCTTGGACTGTGGCGGCGGCCATGTTTGTTGTTGTCTGTCGTGTGTTGTGGTGATGCCGGTGGGTGATGAGGGTTGTGTCCTGGCTGGCAGTACCACAAGTTTTCCTCGTGTTTTTACTGCTCTCACCTTTGATGTTAGGAGTCCTTAGCTGGTTACTGGATCTTCTTTTATTGCTCTGACCCTTGTCCATTGGCTGTGGCTTCGGGTGAATAGTAGGCGATGGGTGAATGTTGTGGAGTATCACTTCAGTGGCAGCGGGGTAGGAGGTGGTAGTACGAGTCCTATTAGTTGGTAATTTGTGAACTTTTGGGTGATTTCTGCAGTTGATTTATATCATTCTGGGTATCCACACATGTTAGTGTTATGTGGGTCTTGATTAGGTCATCACTGGGCTGCTGGGAACCTCAGGTAGAAGTAAAAATAGAGGACAAGGTTCCTGTTGCCGCTGCCGTATATATATCGTGCCGAATAGACAGAACTTGCGATCTTGGCTTAAATAGCAACGCTTATCTTGCCATATAAGACAAGCGAAAATTTGTGTATGCAATAATTTCGCCAAAATCATTCTGAACCTAACGAAAAAAATATATTTCACTGTCTTTGTTTAGTATTAAATTATTGCAAGAAAATCTAAAATATATTTAGTTGGGTTAGGCTATAATAAATTGCTCTTGTTATAATAAGGTTAGGTAAGTTTTCTAAGATTCTTTTGGTGCAAAATTAAATTTTTTTACATTAACATTAATGAAAAAAAATATATCTTTAAAAGTATAAGAGAAAATTTCAGAAAGGACTTAATTTTAAACGAGTTTTTGCTAATTGACCAGTTTTACATATTCGGCACAACATGCATATATATATATATATACGTATATATATACATACATACATACATACATATTATATATATATATATATATATATATATATATATATATATATATATATATATATATATATATATATATATATATATATATATATATATATATATACCAAATAAGTAAAACTGGTCAGTTAGCAGAACTCGTTTAAAATTAAATCCTTTCTATACTTTTCTCTTATATGTTTAAAGATATTTTTTTCATTTATGTTAGTGTAAAAATTAATAATTTTTGTACCAAAAGAACCTTTGAAAACTTACCTAACTTTAACAAGCTCAATTTAATTTAGCCTAATCCAACTAAATATATTTTAGGTAAGTTTACAATAATTTAATAATAAACAAACATAATTAAATATTTATAAACATTGTCTCTACGTCCACAGCAGGACTCGAACCTGCTAACTCTATCTTGGTTCTAGCTCAGTGGTAAAGTACTGTGGACTCTGTGCCAGAGTTAGCAGGTTCGAGTTCTGCTGTAGACGTAGAGACAATGTTTGTAAATAATTTCGCCTGTTTGCGAATTGTTCAGCATTCCAAATCTCTTTCGTTGTCCACTGCATGTGGCAGAATTCGATGAAATAACTTTCAAAACGAGCTTGGTGCCCGGGGGTTTGGGGTAACATCGCTTAGCTTCGGCTGAACGCCCATACTTATCTTCGTTCTAGCTCAGTGGTAAAGTACTGTGAACTGGCACAGAGTTAGCAGGTTCGAGTTCTGCTGTGGACGTAAAGACAATTTTTGTAAATAATTTCGCAGTTTGCGAATTGTTAAGCATAATTAAATATATTTTTTTCGTTAGGTTCAGAATGATTTTTGCGAAATTACTGCATACACAAATTTTCGCTTGCCTTATTCGGCAAAATGAGTGCTTTCGTGATTTCTCATATTATCACCGTTCCTTGATAATGTTGATGTAAACTATGCAACATGATAATGATACTTGCAAGACAAACATATTAATGTTTTCATATTAAAAATGAAAGCAAGCACATTTTTTTTAAATAAAGATGTAATTTAGACTCAAAATAAATAATCAGGACATAAAAATATTTACGCTTATTTTAGGTACTAAGAAACTCCTTTTGAAGGATGTAACACCTTGTGAGGGAGGTAGGGAGTTAGGTAGGTTTGTTTGTTTGTTTGAACCCTGTCAGCTAATGTTGACTGAACAACCTTGAGTCATCCTCCACACACAAACACAGCCTAGCACAAAATTTGGCGGGGAGAATCCGCTCAGTATCTTACAACGGCTCCCTTGTAGTCCTGACGCCTAACCATAACATGGAGAGTTGATATTTTTTCAGTAAAAATCCACTCAAGGGAGGTTCCTTGATTCTGGTGAGGGGCTCTTGATTGAAGGAATTGTATCTGTCCTCCAGTTCCCTGAATTAAGTCTGAATGCCTTCCGTCTTCCAGCCACAGGCACTGTATAGCCCCTACGGGTTTAGCGCTCCCCAGCATAACAGTTCCAGTAAAACTGCGTTTTAATGTACTTTCAGAAAATATCTTCATAAAATATCTCCTCATACCCTTTAGCGTACGTATATGCCATTCCGGGAACCCTCAGCTGCGGGAACGTCATGGCTTTCCTTCCATAACCAGAGTTGGTTAAATTGGAATTACCATCTTTCAAGACAGCCTGTCTCATAAACACGAGAAATGGAATTTTCATAAGGATATCTTAGTCACAGAGCGGGACAATAGTAATTAAAAATAGCGGAGAAAGAAAGAGAAAGAAAGAAAGAAAGAGTAAAGGTGGACTGCGATATAAGGACATAATAATAATAATGTATATTTACACTCGCACATACATTAATATATAGCAATGCATAATTATTATATGCTTAAAAATAAATATTCTCACTGGCCTCCCAACAACTAGTCTGAGCCTCGTAAACAAAGAGGGAGAATGGGAGGTTGGGAGGGGAAGGAGGCTAGTCTTAAGTCAGGTGTGTGGCAGGCGTCACTGCTGGAGCGTTGACCTCGAACACTCCACATGCAGCTCCCAGCCCACCCTCGACCCTCTTGTCTCAGCCCGCACGCCTGTTGTTACTCTCTAACACCACGCTGTGTGACATTATCATGGGCCATCAGTATATATTTCATGCAGCTGCTAGTCACCCCTTGGTCCTTCCTCGTATACAGTCAGTCCACGCTCTCGATGATATTACTCGAAAATCAGTGTAATAGTTAATAATGATAAACGTTAAGATTTATTTGTACAGTTTGAGCCTTTGTGAAGTTTTTACCTAAGTGTTCAAGGCTGTATTATCAAATTAGTAGTGTTTCTATATGGAAGAACACAGGACATCTATGTATTTGCACTTACATAACAATTAACACAGTAAACCGGATGAGCGGCCATCTTGACGATACCGTAGGATAAACCATTTATCGTTAAATAGTTGAAAAATCAGTTAAGGCTTCAATAAAATTGAAAGGAACACAATTGGTCTTGATATGCAGGTAAGGTTGAGATATGATAGAAGGTTAGGGATAATGGTAGTGATCCATACGAAATGATAAGAGCGGTCAGATAAAACATTCACTTATCCAAGAGAAGAAATGCCAGCTGCTCTAAGCTACATCAATCACCAGCTGAGAGCTATATCAGCTTGGGGAAATAGATGGCAAGTAACATTTGCACCTGAGAAAACGCAAATGATGATCGTCTCTAGGCACCATGATAGTAATGCTGGTGCAGTAGTAAGGATGAATGGGAGGATGTTGGCACCTGGAGAAGAAGTTGATATCCTTGGGGTGAAATTTGACTCCAAACTAACCATGAAGAACCATGTTGTAAATCTTGCAAACAAGGCAGCCAGGAAGCTTACAGCACTTCGCCGTATCTCCCATCTGCTTGACAGTAGGGGTTGCAAGATCCTGTACGAGGCACAAGTACGCTCGCACCTCGAGTATGCTCCACTTTCTTGGTTTGCCTGCTTCCCCCCCTCTCATCTGCGACTGCTTGACAGAGTAGAGAACAGAGCAAGACGTCTCATCTCTCGCCTGGACCCATCCTGGATAGATCTGTCATTTCAGCAGAGCCTTCAACATAGGAGGGATGTGGGTGGCCCTACTGTTATGTACAAGGCCAATATTGTCAAAATACCACACTTGGATCCACTTCGAGGACAGCGTGAAACAAGCTTTTATGCCACAAGACGGGCAGAAAGCAGCAACTTCACTCTGGCTGTACCCTTCTCCAGAACATCACTCCATCTGAGATCATACATACCCAGGATGACTCGAGTATGGAACACATTCGTACAGGATAATGATGTCAACGAGATAAAGTCAGTTGATCAAATGAAAATGCTGGCCCACAGATGGCTCCAACTTCATCCTGTTTCCTACTTGAATGTCTCATAACAATAAAAATGCTTTCAAATGAGCTGATGTAGGTAACAGCTCTTAGCTTGCCAATAAAGTTAGGAATCCTTAACCTGTAAATAGCTGTCAATAAAGCTAGGGATCCTTAACCTTGTCAAACCCTGTGTAAAAAAAAAACGTTAATACCAGAAGTGATGTATCCATACATAGTGAACTGTTTAATTTATCACAGTCAACATACATTTGCCACACACACACACACACACACAGCAGATTATTTTTATCATAGTCTTAGGTCTCTGATTCCATGTATCTTTACTACACACACACCACCTACCCAACACGTATACACTACCGTTTACCACCTATCTACCACCGCCCATCTTACCCCAAACACCCACCTTCAGTTTTCCTCCCGTTACTACCTACACGTCAGTGGGGCGCTGCTGAGTTATTGTGGTTACTAAAACAAACCACTAATTAAGAATCTAAACTGATTGAAGACTGATATACCTTAAAAAAAATTGTTTTTAGATGAGATTGGTTTTATGGGGAAGAGGAGGGAGAAAGGTTCACTTGCCAGTTGCCTTTATTATTGTCGCTTTTATTAGGTTCTCTTTGCATCTTCACTATACAGTTCCAGACTTCCAGGACAAGAAGGGGATGAAGGTGCGTGTCCCTGGACCTGCAACATGTTTCTTGGCCGGAGTGTGCTTTAAATTATTCTCAGACATTCTTGCCATCAAGGACATTCCCTGCCATGAGCGAAAAGTCACCATTTGCATTAAACCTAAGGAGTGAACGAGGTGTGTGGTGCCGACGATGGTGCCGACGATGGTTACGTGTCAGTATGGCAGCCACTGGGTAAACAAACTTAACAGTCATTAGTAGTCTTGGTGCATTTGTAGTTACTTGATCACTGAATTATTCATCAACTGAAGAGATGTGTTTACCTCAAGTGACACTTGTGGAAGTAAACCTAGTTAGGCAAGCAGCTTTTTGGACGTGACTAAGGTAAACCTAATGGGCAGGCAGTTTAATTGGGGTGCCTGAAACAAACCTGTGGACAGGCAGTTTTCTAGAGCTGTCTCGGGTAAATCTAGTAGACAGCTTGTTAGAAGTGTTTTAGGTAAACCTAGTGAAGGGCTCTCTCTGAGGTTTGAGACTATCCTGTTCGAGTGGCCTTTTCCCAAGCTGTTTGAAGGAAACCTAGTGGGGGTTCCTGGAGGTGTGAGGGGTAACTTAGTTGACGGGTACTTTCCTTGCCGTGCCCTCCAAACGTCCCCTCAACTGATTCCTGCTGTGAGCTCCACCTCGACCAGCTTCCTTGAAGCTCATGTGTATAACAGGTCGACTTTGACCCTGCTCTCATCAGGAGTCCGGTTTTAGTGCGTCTTTCTGAACCCCGGATGCATTTATTGCCCCGGCTCGAGGCCCACTGGTGGATAGGAACCTTGGATGACTACAAACTGCATGAAAGATTTCACCCACATATACAGTATATTGATTCAAGCACCGTCAGTGACTAGGAAGCACTTGTTTATACATGTATAAGAAATTAATGCACAGTAATTTATTGATTGTTGGAGTAAAAAAATAGTAATCTTTAATCATTCGTAATAATATTCATATAATTTAGCTAATATCACGTTAGTTAAGGAAGGATTGGTTTAGTTTCTTCAGTTGTGACTGGACTTACACAAGGCTGGATCACTAGTGTTGTGGACTGTCTGTGATATGATGATCTGGGAGTTTGAAACTTCAGCATCGCACCTGAAAAAGACATTCATCTTAAGTATTACTCCCTAGGTAATGTATGTAACTGAAAAACGCACGTAAGGATACCTAAAGAAAGTACAACAGACCAAAATGTTGGTTAGGGTAATAATATTAATCTAATATTAGAAGTTTCGTGATTTTTTTTCCCCTTCTGTTGGCAAAGGCTCAGGAACAAGTGGCCACTCGAGCAAGTAAGACTTGTTCAAGTGACGTCAAGTGCATACTTTTCGTATCGCCAGCAGTGAAGCTTCCCTGAACCAGCCAGCTATCTATTGCATCTACAAGCCTGCCCGTCTACATGTTACCCTCCTGCACGAATATTAATATGGACGACTAAAGCAAATTGTTTATAGTAATTTCGGGAACGAAATGACTGGCTTCAACTAGCCAGAGTCATTTCGTTCCCCAAATAAGATTTTGTATGGATTCACCCAGTAATGACAAATGTAATTGTGAACTATATTAATAATATATAAGGATTTAGCACTTTTGCAATAATAATAATAATAATAATAATATTATTATTATTATTATTATTATTATTACCAAGACAACATCGAATAGATTCACCTCTTAGTTTACAAGGTGCTCATAACGAACTCTGTTGTTTTCCTAAACTGTGTGGTAGTTGTTGTTTATCCTATTTCATCTAAAGCTGCTTTTCAGATCTGGCTGCAGTCTCTTCGTAAGTGGAAGCATTGTAATTCCTAAGAGCACTCCAGAGAAATGGCGTAGCAACGACAGTATGGTCAGACACTGATTACAGTGGAGGTTTTCATTGGATTGTTTCTCTACACCACTAAATTAAAGGGAGGTTGTGCATCCGTAAAATTGACGTGAGTTAAGGCACTGTATATTTCTAAATAATGCAGCAAGCCTACGCTTGCTGCATTATAAAAATAACTCTACCGTCCCTTGCTGGGTTTTAACGCGTATGAATTACACAAGAGAAGACAACTGACAGCTCTTAGTGAATCTTATTGAAGTAGCTCTCACAGCACATCTCCTAGTGAATAAAAACTATTCTCTCTCTCTCTCTCTCTCTCTCTCTCTCTCTCTCTCTCTCTCTCTCTCTCTCTCTCTCTCTCTCTCTCTCTCTCTCTCTCTCTCTGAAATGAAAGTTTTTGTTTAATATCTTGTTTGAGTCGCTGTTGTTTTAAAAACGAAAGTCTCTGACCTGCAAAATCATTATTAAATAAGGCGACTTGCAATAAATTAGATAAAAAGTGTTGTGAAACCAGCTACGTGCTTGTGTGTGTGTGTGTGTGTGTGTGTGTGTGTGTGTGTGTGTGTGTGTGTGTGTGTGTGTGTGTGTGTGTGTCTGTGTGTGTCTATATGTGTGTTTCTGTGTGTGTGTCTGTGTGTGTGTCGGTGTGTCTGTGTGTGTGTGCGCGCGCGCGCGTGTGTGTGCGCGCGCGCGCGTTGTTGCGCCTGTAATAAAGGTGCGCAGAGGTGGTCACGACGCCACCTGTGGTAGTCTTAAAGTTGATAAACCACTCAGCATTTTAAAACGCTGAAATAAAGGATGTTAATAATTTCTAGGTGACACTATCTGGGCGTAGTGGCTTCTATTGCTAGGACTCCAGGGAAGGTGAACAGTGTATAAGCTAACATACCTTTGCTCTTTTGATCGCCTCTCATATTTCAATGATGTACGCTCTCTCCAGTACTTTATCTGAAGGAAATTCCACAGAATATAAAGGAGGTTTGTTGTGAATTTAGTGTTGTATGTTAGCTCTTTAAAAGGCTTTACAACACTGCAGAACTTTTGGCTCTGTCCATGAAAAGTCTGAACTTTGTTCCAAGCAAAATATTGCCATATATTTGGCTGTAGAATCTGCTGTGAGCTCAACAAACGCTCGGGTAATGCAAATTACCAGGTTTTATTCCAGGAAGAGAATGTTTAGCTACAATTGGTAAATGAAGAACTCACCGGTTTTATGGCACCTCACTTGAAGGACCACAATCACTGGCACATAAATAATACAAAAGTTGCTACTATGTTGTTATACGCGGAACATGATGGTTGTTGATGAATATACTGTATATGAATATGCGTATATTGCAATTTAATATTAGACAAATCGTTAATGCAACTCGAGTTTCCACAGGTGTATACAGTACAGTGGTCACATGTACAAACTTCACCTGACAACTGCAAGTATTACTTTATAATGTTAGTCGATGAACTGGTGATATTGTACAGTTATAGCCTCGTAGTCTCAACTGGTGCTGGTCCTGGCTGCTACGTGTGTCTACAACTTTCACAACACATCACACCATACCTTTTCATCTCTATATTCACAGTATTATGCCCTCACTCAACTATATGTAAAGATAGTAAAACATCATGGTGGAATATGGAGGTGTATGAAAGAGAGATTGCAGTTGGTAGCTGGGGGTGGGAGGTTAGATGGGGAAGGTGGGGAAGGCGGGAAGGTAGAGGGGCTGCCTTCCCCACCACTTGTTGCTGCTGCTGGGTAGTGAAACGTGATTGGCTGCCACCGCAGGATTGCCTCGTGGATGGCTTTTCAATTCTTAATTCTAGTTGGTTCTTTTTATTCTTAATGTCTCTTCTATACGTTATCCATTCCATAGAAGGTTCAGTTAGACACTCTCTCTCTCTCTCTCTCTCTCTCTCTCTCTCTCTCTCTCTCTCTCTCTCTCTCTCTCTCTCTCTCCCCATTACAGTAACTCTCTATAACCATTCAGTATACGTATACCAAATAAACAATTGCTCCATGGTTTTACAGGATTTAGACTAAACGTTCCATCTTATACTTTAAAAGTTAGAGTGCTTCTCATGTTCTTTTTTTCATACTTAGTATTAATCATCATACGTAGGAGTACGGGGAAGCTGGAGCCAGCTGTGAGGTATCTCATTTTGGTTGGTTGATTAGAGTTCTCATATCTCCATATGTTGGAAGAAGCTGTTCTAGATGCTAGAGAGCTGAGGGGTGAATGATCAATGACAGAGTAATGTTTTTGAGAAAGTGCAACCGGAGTAAGACTTCTGATGACTGCCAGTATTGTGATATGATAGCTGCCTTCTATCTGTCCACGATGTTAGACCAGGTGCAGGACCTTGAAAACATTATTCTTGTACCTAACAGTACAGCCACCAACAACTTTCTAGTGTTGGGGGAGTAAGGCTGAGAGATCATACAGGTATTCAGCTAATAATGATAGTGGGCGAACTGGCAAGAATGCAGAGTCATACATGTTCAGTTGCCACTCGAATCCGCAGGCAACCTCCAGCAGTACTTTCGTCAGGCACTCCGGATCTGCAGGCAACCTCCAGTAATAAACCATACCCCCGGCCGGGATTGAACCCGCTGTCATAGACGGGCTGGAGTTTTGAGACTCTATGACCGCGGGTTCAATCCCTGCCGGGGGTATGGTTTGTTTGCAATCGTGTCATTACGACTCCAGTAATACTTTCATCATCAGAGACACTGCCAGATGAGTACCCAGTGGTTCACCTGAGGGTCATTTGACACACCCAACAAAGGTGCAGTTTTCACTGTGGGGAATGACAGGATCACCGCTGCACTGCTAACAGAAGATACGAGTTCTTTTAACTCTTTCTAGTAGATGGATTACACCAGATGGGAACTAATCCCAATAATGAGAAGAGAGGGAAGGATGGGGGAGCATTTGGAAACGATCTGAAGAGGAAAAACACTTCAGGTCATCGGACCAAGGAGCCCCTTCACCTCAGAAAAGTGACCACCCTTGGAAGGGACCTTAATATAGAAATTTCATCCTAAAATAAGCAGATATAAAGAGAGAAAAGTATGCCATTACCTGAAACAAATGCTGGATCAACCAGGTTGTGATGGTTGTGTAGGTTGATGAGGCAACCAGTAATAAAGTTTGGCTTCGGACTGGGCTTCTAAATAACCCTCGAAACAGGCACGAATATGAGCCAATGTGTATGTGAATATCTGGGCCATTGGGCCGCTGCCAGCAGCAACAGACTGGTTGACTAAGCAAGCACCAGATAAGCCAGGCTCAGGACCAGCCTGCAGAAGTATGAAAACTCTGGAAACCCGTCAGAGATATACCGAAGGTATTAAGGAAGATAATACTGTATTGAAAGTGAAGTTGGAGCCATCTGTGAACAAGAGCTTATGTTCAGTATGTATTTATTATACTTTACCAAAGCCATTTGGCCTAAAAATGAAAGAAATGCTGCTGGAATGATGCACTTAAAACTAGTATCGCGTGAGTGAAATTGTCGATGACTGCATGTCTTGTGGTATAATCGCTACCTTCTAGTTATCCAGGAATTCATAGTGGGTAAGAGACCTTAATTACATAGTTCTTGTAAATAACAGCGACACCAGAGACATCTCTGCAGTGTTATAAATCTTGTTGAAATGACAGCAATATTGTGTGATCTCTCTCGCTAATAAAGTTACGCAAGTGTTGTGTATGTGTCTTATTCATTAATTCTCGGTATTACCATTATCACTAACCCTCAATATTACCTCAGTATTACCATCACCACTAACGAGATGCACATTTGGTTTAAACGTCGTTATGGAAAGCACGTTTAATTACGCCAGTTCACTGTTAGTTATTCAGGTCACGATGTCCAATGTCTGATTTCATGTACTCGTGTTGAGAGTTAATGATTAAAATCTCAGTGGCAGACATACTCTGAGAGATGGATTTTCCTGTGAATATGCAGTTGTAAAGGGAGGTTAGGTAAGGGTTGTCAGGAAATAGGACAAGTGATTCCTGACGCGGGTCTTAGTTATATGATGAACCGCGGCTGCAGCTTTTAGCCATTAACCGAGGCCTTCTGCTGGCTTACCCCTCCACCCTTTTAAAAATTAAGGTTATAAGGTGAATCGTACACCTGTTATTTTATATAGGGTCTTAAGCTGATCCGCAAGTCTTGACCAGGTGGGTTTTGCACCTGTCTTCCTTGAAAGACTTCTGTTTCTTCCAAGTATTGTAATTGAAGATATCTTGATCAAGTCCACTGTGTGGGCGAAGCGTAGTCAATAAAGGATGGCATTATACTGCAATTGTATCCATTTTTCCATACCGGAGAATCTCTCTTGAAGTTACAGATGGTAGGAAGAAAGTTTTTATTATTTCAAGAAAGCTTCCGGTACAATGATAGTTCGTGGAATATATTAGCAACGTTGGGATATGTATTGAGTCTACCTTTCTCAGTGTGTCTCGCTCCGGTGATCCAAACGTATCCCAAATAAATTTGCAAATGTGTCCGTTACTCAAATTGATTGTATACATAAATTATTCATTCTCTTAGAATATATTTTGATACTTGAAGATCTAAATGTTCAAAACTTGCTGACATCCGGAGAGCAATTTTAGTTAAGGTGGAACAAGTCAAACAAACTCTGCAGTTGGTCGACCAGCCTAGTGATTTTTTTTTTTTTTTTTTTTTTTTTTGTATGCGTGGGGGAACATGAACAAAGATAAGTGTGGCTTCATCTATTAGAAAATTAAAGTATTTCATCTTTAGAGTGTATGGAGGTCGTACTCTTAATGTCGGTTATAGAGATATGACAGTGAAGTTCTTGGTGGATCGAAGCGTCTTTTAAAGTTTCCCCTCCAAATTGTGGCTTTGGGGTGAAAAAATAATGGCTGTTTTTATGGATAAATGATATAGGCTAGAGATTGCCCAAAGACAAGGAAACAGAAATATGGAAAAGTGTGCATTGGGCACATGTCGACAGGGCACATGTCCAGGAACAAATAAGGAATTGTGTGAGTGATGTTTGTATCAGAGAGTATGAAGTAGGCAGAAGGATGGGTAGGGAGAGGGCAGGTCAGACCACGTCCTGGACGTTGACAGGTTGCACAACACTGTGTGAGGACATTTAATGCCACGGTGCAGGGTATGAATGATAATTTTTGCGAAAGAGAAGAAAGGGTTGTGGTTGAGTGGTGGCATGGCAACCATGAGCTTAATGTAGCTAGTATATATTGGCCAGGCGCCATACTCAGCCTGGCTAGACCACAGCAGCCTAGGAACAAACACCCTAACACAACAATTTGGGAAAAAAATATCTTGTTATCCTTGGACCCTAGCACTCACTACCTGCTACCCACCTCCCATTTTGACAACACAGAGCCTCAGTATGTATAAAATGTATTTTGCATTTAGAAAGTTTGTATAAATATGTCTGTAGAGTCTGATTTTTCAAGGTCCCCCATAGAGTTCTAAGAGGGGGGTAAGATCGTCAGGTAGATTTTTTTATGGGGTCCCGTAGTGTTATCTAGGTAAAGTAAGTTAGCTCTCGCATGTAAAGTGCTGTCTTGGGGGGTCAGTCAGGGAGGTTTGTCATGGTGGTCGATCTAGTTTTGTTCTACTGGTGGGTGGGCACACAGCACCATCCCACAGTTACCCATCCAGCTGCCCACTGCTGCAGTCACTACTACCACCACCACTACTGACTCCATTCACCACTGCCATTATTCATCACTACCACTGCCTCCATCACTACCACCTCTATTCATCACTACTACCACTGCCTAAAAAAAAAAACTATATTATGGGTGGGGTTTGAACCCGCGGTCAGAGAGTCTCAAAACTCCAGACCGTCGCGTTAGCCAATGGACCAGCCAGCTTCAACAAGATTCGTCCAACTAGGTATATTTCTGCACCATAGGAAGGTTAGCATAGGCACCACAGTGTCCACAAATGCAAGTTTTTACAGACGAATCTCCCGCTAGCATGGCCGTGACGAACTCTAGCTCAAGTCCCCTCAAAGCCGTCAACATGACACGAAATCGTAATGACACGATTGCAAACAAACCATACAACGGGCGGGGTTTGAACCCACGATCAGAGTGTCTCAAAACTCCAGACCGTCGCGTTAGCCAATGGGCAAGCTAGCTTCAATAAGATTCGTCAAACTAGGTATATTTCTACACCATGTTGACGGCTTTGAGGGGACTTGAGCTAGAGTTCGTCACGGCCATGCTAGCGGGAAATTCGTCTGTAAAAACTTGCATTTGTGGTCACAGTGGTGCCTATGCTAACCTTCCTATGGTGTAGAAATATACCTAGTTGGACGAATCTTGTTAAAGCTAGCTGGCCCATTGGCTAACGCGACGGTCTGGAGTTTTGAGACTGACCGCGGGTTCAAACCCCACCCGTGGTATGGTTTGTTTGCAATCGTGTCATTACGATTTCGTGATTCACCACTGCCTCCATGCACCACTGCCACTGCCTACGTTCACCACCACCACCGCCTACATTCACCACCACCACCACCACTGCCTCCACCATCACGATCTTATGCAACGGCTTCAATCTGCGACCGTTGACTACAAGTCCGTGCACACATCTTCCCTGTCATCCAAACAAAAATATAAAAAAGGTGTATAAAAAAAGGTTTAACTATTCAGGCAGTTTTTCGGTGCGTTGACGCGGAAGTAAACAAGACACTGTATTGTTGGGATGACCTTATGTAACGTACCTGTTATTTACCTGTGACGTGTTTCCTGAATTCTACCTATCCTGTCTTGGTCCAGGTATCCTTATTGACTGCCTGGTCAACCAGACTGGTTGTGCTAGCGGCTCGCAGGCCCACATTGTCATCACACCCCGGCTGATCTAACAGGTGTAGCTGTAAGCTGTACAGAGTCCTGCAAGCCTCTGTCTTCGTTCCTAAGCTAGTCTAGGAAAACCCAGCTATCCTAGGTGACGACATGCTACACATGATGCTTGGTAGCAAGATCTAAGTTGACTGCAGCAAACTAAACCATCAACACCGGCGAATAAAAAAAAAAAAACATCATCACGGGTTACAGCGGCGTGATGTTCTTCGTTATTTACAACACGTGTTGGCGAGCCTAGCTTACAGATTATAGTTTTCTCTCAGCGCATGAAGTTCCAGCCTCCACCAATCTTTTCACTGACCCACACGGGTTTAGCAGTTCTTATAAATGTAATAATAATTGTAATACATGTAACGGTAATCAGGTTTCTCGGGACATAGTTTATTGTCATACAAGTTACGCCAAGCATTGTGACATTAAGTTGACATTTTAATATAGCTTAGACGGGTACATGAGGGTGTGTAGTTGGGTGTAAAGTGGACATGCCTAGCATGGGTCAGTAGGTCTACTGCAGCAATCTGATATTACGGGCCAGCGTCAATTTAATGGACAAGACATTAACAAATCTAAAAAAATATATTGATGAAATTAATGGTAGTAACATAAAATCTATCAGATAAAAAAATAGAATTTTAATGGGTTAAGGATAATAACTTACAAGTGTTGAGGTCGATAGAGCGATTAATTTAAGTGTGATCTTTATTAAACATGAAGTATGGGTGAGGAGAGTATGGCAAGGTAACACAGGTTGTTTACATGACGCTGACCGGTGCATCCTCACACATGGTCATTCAGAAGTAATAACATGTCCACTTCTGCTGGATTTGTTAAATTGCTATAGCTATTAAATCCCCTAAATGATGATCAAAACTAAATACAAAATATGTGGTCAGTTCTATGGTCACTGTCTTCATCACTGTGTGCGTAATTGTCCACTTATTGGGGAAAATACAGACGTAGTCAAATAACCTATGTGATGTGTAAGGATATATTAATGGAAATAATATAACATACATATTAAGCAAATTTCCTGAATTTGCTTGTAACGGATAAGTCAGCTGTAGATATAAATCCGGATATATTCCTGTTAACCCTTTTGAGGCCTAGTTCCAAGGACTTTTGTGTATCCGTATGCTCTTGCGCTACCCTCCACAGGATGGACATGAGGTGCTTCGGCCAAAAAATCTAAATCCATAGTTTAATGTTTGACGATATCTTCATGGCCTTAGGGAAGTCTCCAAATTCAGACCGGTACGAAACCCATCCTGTGTAGTGTACTAGTATAACAGGGGAAATATAGCTAGCTTATGTTCTCAATATGGAATTATCTGTATATAATAACCCCCAGAAAAAATAAACTCTGGCTGTGAACGAGGCTCGGGGCGCAGTTAATAAATTCTGTCTAGAAAGTGGAGTCGAAGTTTCAGGTATTTGTTACTTTTATACCAAACGTTCTGAGATGTTAACATCTCAGGACGTTTGGTTTGTCATATTAATACTTCTAAGACTTGTCCTAACAGTGTATAACTTACTAGCGTATATAACTCCATCTTAAGTCCTGATGTACATCAAAGGTAGTTATACACATCAGTTTATAGAGGGCTTGAAATATTTTTTGTCAGTGTACACGTAATGACCCTCGTGCAGTCGATAGATTTTATACCTATCATACCTAATCTGTCGCTTCAACTCTCCATGCTCAGCTCATCTTATGAACCTCAGCCTGGCTTTCCGCATCTCCTTTTATTCCATTGCCCTCAACCTTGCTTTCCTCAGCTCTTATCCCATTCTAAAACTAACTTGCACCAAGCTAGCCTATTTCAACCTACCTTCTAACTGGAGCCATCTAGTCCTAGACCAAACTACTCTCAGATCAACCCAGATCAGTTTTGTCTACCTCATCTTCAACTAACCTAGTTCTTTCCTGACCTGCTTATTTGCACCCACAAGATCAGGTGTCTACTTGAGCGTGACCATCATCCTTAACGCCATTCCCTCGCACCCATCCCCTTACCCTTACCCCTTCCCTACCATTCCATTGCTTTCCCCCTCCCCTCCCCTATCCGCCCCTCCATCCCCTCCTCTTCCCCGGCCACTTCGTCCTGATGTGCATGACTAATAAATGACTTGGACATTTTATTGTTATATATTCATACAGCCTGTTGATGGAACACACAAGAGGGTCATTACAACACTAGCTCTGTTTTGTAGACACATGTTTGTGTGTTATATTATCATGTTTATAATATCGTTTGTACAAGTCATTGTGTGTGTGTGTGAAATAAAAAGTATTTCCGAGTGCTGTTGCTAAGAGTCTCTCCAGTGAGTGAGAGCTTCATAGTATTCACGATTTTACTCACCATTGATGGAATTTCACTCACTGTCAACATGGATTACAGATTATACAGCATCAGTGTAGGTCAGATGCCAGCAACAGCAGGATGATCGTGTTCCTCACTAAGCTTACGACACTCCTCCTAGGTGTGTGTCATCTTAATAAATACACTGCTCTTCTTGCAGTGACAATATTGTTTATTTAATAAAGACATTGCTCTTCTTACAGTGACAGAATTGTCTACTTAATAAAGTCACTTCTCTTCTTGCAGTGACAATATTCTTGAATATTAATGTATAAGAACCAGTTAGAGTAATCAGGTTTCTTGTGTGGGATAATTTTTTGACGTCACTGTGACGCCAAGCATTTTGACCTGAGCGAAAGATCGTGTTTTAAAGAGGTCAGCTGTGAACCACAAATCTGCAGCTTGTATAAGAAATCTTTGGTAACATTCCTTGCAAAAGACTTGCTATCATAATATTGGATGACTTATCTTTCAGAGAACCCATGATGGCTGGAAAAATAACAGGGTGGATAATGAGAACTTTCAAAATAACAATGGTGATTCTACTTGAGTCATTTGAGTTTTCTGCTCTCACGTCTAGAATATTGTTCACTGTTGATGACTTGACTAATGTCAGGAAAAAGACCGTAGAAAATATGTAGATATTTTACTGTTTGCAAGAGTCAATAAAGCATCAAAACTTTTGGGGACATGGCTTAAAATATATTCTCTGGAGCGGAGAAAAAGAGAAGTGATAATGTAAACATGGAGGATATTTGAAGATGTCTTTCTACCTCTGTATGTTAGAAGTGATCAAGGTCCCAGGACCGAAACGTTTTCTAATAAATATGTCATAGTGTTTGCTTACGTGTCTTTCTAAATCAACTTGTCGGTATTTATTACCACGGTTTATACCAGTCCCAAACCTACATACTACCATAACAGTGTACTGGAGTGAGAGAGATGAGGTAGATGTAAAATACACAGTGAAAAGCAGGGGTGCCACAGACAATAAAAGAACATTGTTCCAACATCCGTGGTCCAAGACTCTTCAACCTGCTACTTCTAGATGTTAGAAACATTACTGAAACAAGTGTTTAAGTGTACAAGAAGACACTAGAGCACTGCCTCGCAAAGTGACAGATTAACCAGGTTGCGATGGTTTATATTTCCACCTAGTTGGGTTATTGAGGCTAGGACTTTGGGTAGTTTCAAATTTAGGTTGGATAAGTACATGAGTGGGAGGGGTTGGATTTGAGTGGGACTTGCACATCAGAGCTTATTTCTTGGGTAGCATTGAAAATTGGGTTGGTCAAATGTTTGTTAGTGGGATGAATTGTAAAGGACCTGCCTAGTATGGGCCAACAGGCCTGCTGCAGTGTTCCTCCTTTCTTATGTTCTTATGTTCTTATGTGGGGCAGCGGGCCGCCAGCAGCACCATCCTGGTTGAACAGGCCATCATCAGGGAAGATTGGACTGAGGCCAGCCTGCGAGATTATAAAACGATAAAATCCTTCAAACTGGTCACAGATATGTGACAGGTAATGGATACACAGTAATATTTGGTGAGATTAGTGTAGGTGATTACTTTAAATGAAGAACAAAAAAAATTGTGAATCGCATCTTAAAGTTTAAGAAAAGGTCAAATGGGATTGGAAGATATCAGAAAGTTTCATGAGGGGCGGGGGGGGGTTATGGGGGAGGGTGATTGTGGGAGGTATATGAGAGGGCGGGGGGAGGGTGAGTGTGGGAGGTATATGAGAGGGAGGGGAGGGTGAGTGTGGGAGGTATATGAGAAGGAGGGGGGAGGGTGAGTGTGGGAGGTATATGAGAGGGAGGGGGGAGGGTGAGTGTGGGAGGTATATGAGAGGGAGGGGGGAGGGTGAGTGTGGGAGGTATATGAGAGGGCGGGGGGAGGGTGAGTGTGGGAGGTATATGAGAGGGCGGGGGGAGGGTGAGTGTGGGAGTTATATGAGAGGGAGGGGGGAGGGTGAGTGTGGGAGGTATATGAGAGGGAGGGGGGAGGGTGAGTGTGAGAGGTATATGAGAGGGAGGGGGGAGGGTGAGTGTGGCAGGTATATGAGAGGGAGGGGGGAGGGTGAGTGTGGCAGGTATATGAGAGGGAGGGGGGAGGGTGAGTGGGAGGTATATGAGAGGGAGGGAGGAGGGTGAGTGTGGCAGGTATATGAGAGGGAGGGGGGAGGGTGAGTGTGGGAGGTATATGAGAGGGGGAGGGTGAGTGTGGCAGGTATATGAGAGGGAGGGGGGAGGGTGAGTGGGAGGTATATGAGAGGGAGGGAGGAGGGTGAGTGTGGCAGGTATATGAGAGGGAGGGGGGAGGGTGAGTGTGGGAGGTATATGAGAGGGAGGGGGGAGGGTGAGTGTGGGAGGTATATGAGAGGGAGGGGGGAGGGTGAGTGTGGGAGGTATATGAGAGGGAGGGGGGAGGGTGAGTGTGGGAGGTATATGAGAGGGCGGGGAGAGGGTGAGTGTGGGAGGTATATGAGAGGGCGGGGGGAGGGTGAGTGTGGGAGGTATATGAGAGGGAGGGGGGAGGGTGAGTGTGGGAGGTATATGAGAGGGAGGGGGGAGGGTGAATGTGGGAGGTATATGCGTGGGTGGGGGAGGGTGAGTGTGGGAGGTATATGAGAGGGAGGGGGGAAGGTGAGTGTGGGAGGTATATGAGAGGGAGGGGGGAGGGTGAATGTGGGAGGTATATGAGAGGGAGGGGGAGGGTGAGTGTGGGAGGTATATGAGAGGGAGGGGGGAGGGTGAGTGTGGGAGGTATATGAGAGGGAGGGGGGAGGGTGAGTGTGGGAGGTTTATGAGAGGGAGGGGGGAAGGTGAGTGTGGGAGGTATATGAGAGGGAGGGGGGAGGGTGAGTGTGGCAGGTATATGAGAGGGAGGGGGGAGGGTGAGTGTGGGAGGTATATGAGAGGGCGGGGGAGGGTGAGTGTGGCAGGTATATGAGAGGGAGGGGGGAGGGTGAGTGTGGCAGGTATATGAGAGGGCGGGGGAGGGTGAGTGTAGGAGGTATATGAGAGGGCGGGGGAGGGTGAGTGTGCGAGGTATATGAGAGGGAGGGGGGAGGGTGAGTGGGAGGTATATGAGAGGGAGGGGGGAGGGGGAGTGTGGGAGGTATATGAGAGGGAGGGGGGAGGGTGAGTGTGGGAGGTATATGAGAGGGAGGGGGGAGGGTGAGTGTGGCAGGTATATGAGAGGGAGGGGGGGAGGGTGAGTGTGGCAGGTATATGAGAGGGAGGGGGGAGGGTGAGTGTGGCAGGTATATGAGAGGGCGGGGGGAGGGTGAGTGTGGGAGGTATATGAGAGGGAGGGGGAGGGTGAGTGTGGGAGGTATATGAGAGGGCGGGGGAAGGTGAGTGTGGCAGGTATATGAGAGGGAGGGAGGAGGGTGAGTGTGGGAGGTACATGAGAGGGAGGGGGCGGGTGGGTGTGGCAGGTATATGAGAGGGCGGGGGGAGGGTGAGTGTGGGAGGTATATGAGAGGGAGGGGGGAGGGTGAGTGTGGGAGGTATATGAGAGGGCGGGGGGAGGGTGAGTGTGGGAGGTATATGAGAGGGCGGGGGAAGGGTGAGTGTGGGAGGTATATGAGAGGGAGGGGGGAGGGTGAGTGTGGGAGGTATATGAGAGGGAGGGGGGAGGGTGAGTGTGGGAGGTATATGAGAGGGAGGGGGGAGGGTGAGTGTGGGAGGTATATGAGAGGGAGGGGGGAGGGTGAGTGTGGGAGGTATATGAGAGGGCGGGGAGAGGGTGAGTGTGGGAGGTATATGAGAGGGCGGGGGGAGGGTGAGTGTGGCAGGTATATGAGAGGGAGGGGGGAGGGTGAGTGTGGGAGGTATATGAGAGGGAGGGGGGAGGGTGAATGTGGGAGGTATATGAGAGGGAGGGGGAGGGTGAGTGTGGGAGGTATATGAGAGGGAGGGGGGAGGGTGAGTGTGGGAGGTATATGAGAGGGAGGGGGGAGGGTGAGTGTGGGAGGTTTATGAGAGGGAGGGGGGAAGGTGAGTGTGGGAGGTATATGAGAGGGAGGGGGGAGGGTGAGTGTGGGAGGTATATGAGAGGGAGGGGGGAGGGTGAGTGTGGGAGGTATATGAGAGGGAGGGGGGAGGGTGAGTGTGGCAGGTATATGAGAGGGAGGGGGGAGGGTGAGTGTGGCAGGTATATGAGAGGGAGGGGGGAGGGTGAGTGGGAGGTATATGAGAGGGAGGGAGGAGGGTGAGTGTGGCAGGTATATGAGAGGGAGGGGGGAGGGTGAGTGTGGGAGGTATATGAGAGGGAGGGGGGAGGGTGAGTATGGCAGGTATATGAGAGGGAGGGGGGAGGGTGAGTGTGGGAGGTATATGAGAGGGCGGGGGAGGGTGAGTGTGGCAGGTATATGAGAGGGAGGGGGGAGGGTGAGTGTGGCAGGTATATGAGAGGGCGGGGGAGGGTGAGTGTAGGAGGTATATGAGAGGGCGGGGGAGGGTGAGTGTGCGAGGTATATGAGAGGGAGGGGGGAGGGTGAGTGGGAGGTATATGAGAGGGTGGGGGGAGGGGGAGTGTGGGAGGTATATGAGAGGGAGGGGGGAGAGTGAGTGTGGGAGGTATATGAGAGGGAGGGGGGAGGGTGAGTGTGGCAGGTATATGAGAGGGAGGGGGGAGGGTGAGTGTGGCAGGTATATGAGAGGGAGGGGGGAGGGTGAGTGTGGCAGGTATATGAGAGGGAGGGGGAGGGTGAGTGTGGGAGGTATATGAGAGGGAGGGGGGAGGGTGAGTGTGGCAGGTATATGAGAGGGAGGGGGAGGGTGAGTGTGGCAGGTATATGAGAGGGCGGGGGAAGGTGAGTGTGGCAGGTATATGAGAGGGAGGGAGGAGGGTGAGTGTGGGAGGTACATGAGAGGGCGGGGGAGGGTGGGTGTGGCAGGTATATGAGAGGGAGGGGGGAGGGTGAGTGTGGGAGGTATATGAGAGGGAGGAGGGAGGGTGAGTGTGGGAGGTATATGAGAGGGAGGGGGAGGGTGAGTGTGGCAGGTATATGAGAGGGAGGGGGAGGGTGAGTGTGGGAGGTATATGAGAGGGAGGAGGGAGGGGGAGTGTGGGAGGTATATGAGAGGGAGGGGGGAGGGTGAGTGTGGCAGGTATATGAGAGGGAGGGGGGAGGGTGAGTGTGGGAGGTATATGAGAGGGAGGGGGGAGGGTGAGTGTGGGAGGTATATGAGAGGGAGGCGGGAGGGTGAGTGTTGGAGGTATATGAGAGGGAGGGGGGAGGGTGAGTGTGGCAGGTATATGAGAGGGAGGGGGGAGGGGGAGTGTGGGAGGTATATGAGAGGGAGGGGGGAGGGTGAGTGTGGGAGGTATATGAGGGAGGGGAGGGTGAGTGTGGCAGGTATATGAGAGGGAGGGGGGAGGGTGAGTGTGGCAGGTATATGAGAGAGAGGGGGGAGGGTGAGTGTGGGAGGTATATGAGAGGGAGGGGGGAGGGTGAGTGTGGGAGGTATATGAGGGAGGGGGGAGGGTGAGTGTGGCAGGTATATGAGAGGGAGGGGGGAGGGGGAGTGTGGGAGGTATATGAGAGGGAGGAGGGAGGGTGAGTGTGGGAGGTATATGAGAGGGAGGGGGGAGGGTGAGTGTGGCAGGTATATGAGAGGGAGGGGGGAGGGTGAGTGTGGCAGGTATATGAGAGGGAGGGGGGAGGGTGAGTGTGGGAGGTATATTAGAGGGAGGGGGGAGGGTGAGTGTGGGAGGTATATGAGAGGGAGGAGGGAGGGTGAGTGTGGGAGGTATATGAGAGGGAGGGGGGAGGGTGAGTGTGGGAGGTATATGAGGGAGGGGGGAGGGTGAGTGTGGGAGGTATATGAGGGAGGGGGGAGGGTGAGTGTGGGAGGTATATGAGGGAGGGGGGAGGGTGAGTGTGGGAGGTATATGAGAGGGAGGGGGGAGGGTGAGTGTGGGAGGTATATGAGAGGGAGGGGGGAGGGTGAGTGTGGGAGGTATATGAGAGGGAGGGGAGGGTGAGTGTGGGAGGTATATGAGGGAGGGGGGAGGGTGAGTGTGGGAGGTATATGAGGGAGGGGGGAGGGTGAGTGTGGGAGGTATATGAGAGGGAGGGGGGAGGGTGAGTGTGGGAGGTATATGAGAGGGAGGGGGGAGGGTGAGTGTGGGAGGTATATGAGAGGGAGGAGAGAGGGTGAGTGTGGGAGGTATATGAGAGGGAGGGGGAGGGTGAGTGTGGGAGGTATATGAGGGAGGGGGGAGGGTGAGTGTGGGAGGTATATGAGGGAGGGGGGAGGGTGAGTGTGGCAGGTATATGAGAGGGAGGGGGGAGGGTGAGTGGCAGGTATAGGAGAGGGAGGGGGGAGGGTGAGTGTGGCAGGTATATGAGACGGAGGGGGGAGGGTGAGTGTGGCAGGTATATGAGAGGGAGGGGGGAGGGTGAGTGTGGCAGGTATATGAGAGGGAGGGGGGAGGGTGAGTGTGGGAGGTATATGAGAGGGAGGGGGGAGGGTGAGTGTGGCAGGTATATGAGAGGGAGGGGGAGGGTGAGTGTGGGAGGTATATGAGAGGGAGGGGGGAGGGTGAGTGTGGCAGGTATATGAGAGGGAGGGGGAGGGTGAGTGTGGCAGGTATATGAGAGGGAGGGGGAGGGTGAGTGTGGCAGGTATATGAGAGGGAGGGGGAGGGTGAGTGTGGGAGGTATATGAGAGGGAGGGGGGAGGGTGAGTGTGGCAGGTATATGAGAGGGAGGGGGAGGGTGAGTGTGGCAGGTATATGAGAGGGAGGGGGAGGGTGAGTGTGGGAGGTATATGAGAGGGAGGGGGGAGGGTGAGTGTGGCAGGTATATGAGAGGGCGGGGGAGGGTGAGTGTGGGAGGTATATGAGAGGGAGGGGGGAGGGTGAGTGTGGCAGGTATATGAGAGGGAGGGGGGAGGGTGAGTGTGGCAGGTATATGAGAGGGAGGGGGAGGGTGAGTGTGGCAGGTATATGAGAGGGAGGGGGGAGGGTGAGTGTGGGAGGTATATGAGAGGGAGGGGGGAGGGTGAGTGTGGCAGGTATATGAGAGGGAGGGGGGAGGGTGAGTGTGGCAGGTATATGAGAGGGAGGGGGGAGGGTGAGTGTGGCAGGTATATGAGAGGGAGGGGGGAGGGGGAGTGTGGGGTATATGAGAGGGAGGGGGGAGGGTGAGTGTGGCAGGTATATGAGAGGGAGGGGGGAGGGTGAGTGTGGGAGGTATATGAGAGGTATATGAGAGGGGGGGGGAGGGTGAGTGTGGGAGGTATATGAGAGGGAGGGGGGAGGGTGAGTGTGGCAGGTATATGAGAGGGAGGGGGGAGGGTGAGTGTGGCAGGTATATGAGAGGGAGGGGGGAGGGTGAGTGTGGCAGGTATATGAGAGGGAGGGGGGAGGGTGAGTGTGGCAGGTATATGAGAGGGAGGGGGGAGGGTGAGTGTGGGAGGTATATGAGAGGGAGGGGGGAGGGTGAGTGTGGGAGGTATATGAGAGGGAGGGGGGAGGGTGAGTGTGGGAGGTATATGAGAGGGAGGGGGGAGGGTGAGTGTGGGAGGTATATGAGAGGGAGGGGGGAGGGTGAGTGAAGGAGGTATATGAGAGGGAGGGGGGAGGGTGAGTGTGGGAGGTATATGAGAGGGAGGGGGGAGGGTGAGTGTGGCAGGTATATGAGAGGGAGGGGGGAGGGTGAGTGGGAGGTATATGAGAGGGAGGGAGGAGGGTGAGTGTGGCAGGTATATGAGAGGGAGGGGGGAGGGTGAGTGGGAGGTATATGAGAGGGAGGGAGGAGGGTGAGTGTGGGAGGTATATGAGAGGGAGGGGGGAGGGTGAGTGTGGCAGGTATATGAGAGGGAGGGGGGAGGGTGAGTGTGGGAGGTATATGAGAGGGAGGGGGGAGGGTGAGTGTGGGAGGTATATGAGAGGGAGGGGGAGGGTAGCACCTTCGGTAAATACTCAGGAAGGTGCACTCGTCGAGCTGCAGACATTTAACACTTTGTTTTTTTTTTTTTAAAGCTGGAGTTGTTGACCAGGTTGAGTGATGATAGGAACACCGGAAGATTAGTTGCTTTATCTAGTTACCCGGGGCCTTGATAAATTAGACGTATGTGCCACACTTGGGTATCTTTGCTGTGGAAACTTTTCGCCACACAGTGGCTTCATCAGTCCAATACAAAGAAAAATATTGAAGATCAGAAGGACATTAAAGTAATCAGTCCATCAATCTTTTCAAGGTGGACTGATTACATTGGCGCCTGGCTGAGGGATTGATTACCTTAATCTCCTTCTGATCTTCAATATTCTTTATATTGGACTGATGAATCCACTGTGTAGCGAAACGTTTTCACAATAAAGATAAAGTGTCGCACATGTGTCTAATTAATCAGCTTGTCGGTTCTCTGAATCATTTATCTTCATCCTAGATTGGTACCAGCTCTTTATACCAGTAAGGTTCACCACAGTTTATATCATCGTAGATTAGTGTGATGAACTACCCCACAACCCACCCCAGCCTCGTCCACTACAACTAACCTTACTCTCCGCACCTCATGACCCACAGCTTTATTCTCCACAGCTCTGCAGCCCAGTCCAAGCAGTCCTGCCCCTAGCTAGATCCAGCTTTAAAGCACGACCCACCTAGTCGTAAGACTAGGTGGGTCGTAATTCAGACCACACTATCTTCAGCCAACATAGTGGATATCATCTTGCTCATTATTTGATAGTCAGAGCATTAAGTGTCGCCTTGAGTCGTGGTTCCATACTGATGATACAGTGCCCACGTTTAAGTATTTGTGAAGCCCTTTATTTTGACTCTATCCTTCTTGGAAAGATCTTAGCTAATTTGTATATAATTCCAAGTTTTTTGTGTCCATGGGCGCCTTTAGAAATTCTTCTTTACGCTCTATATGCGAAAATGTTATTCTTAGCGGCATATTCTTATCTTTCCCATGACTCACGAAAGCGTAATGACACGATTGCAAACAAACCATACCACGGATGGGGTTTGAACCTGCGGTCAGAGAGTCTCAAACGGTCTGGAGTTTTGAGACTATGACCGCGGGTTCAAACCCCACCCGTGCTATGGTTTGGCTTATCTTTCTCATATTTTCCAACTCGCGTATTGTTCATACATGTTCTTGAATGCTAAAATTCACTAAGAATTTTTTCAACTCATTTACGTGTTGTTCTTTGATTTTTCTGAACATTATTTGGTTCATTTTCTCTACAACCAAAAATATATAACTTTTTCTCTGTCAACAATCTCTAAATAGATTAGAATTGTTTGCAGTCTGTCAATTTCAAAATGAATATTTGTTGTAACAATAATCTCCTTAGCCATTACCATCAGCTGTCTTTTCTTTAGTGATTTTAGCATATCTTTTATTTGAATGTTTGTGTGTTCTGTCTGTGTAGATAAATTACATAAATCCTGTCGACGTTGGGTCACCTTAACGCCTTGTATGGTTTGAGTGGTTTGTGCCTCGTGGTCTGAAGGACACCTACTGGGTGATTACCTAATTACGATTTAAGAATATAGTATATCTAGGCATAAGCTCTGGGGATATTTTCCCCTTTCGTCAAAATTTACGGATACTACTGGTGACACGGAACGAATTATGGATATTGATTGCGGAATATAAATAATAGATTGAATGGTTCTACATGCTTTGTGATTATAATTTACGTAATATGGAAGTGAATTGGTCACGACAGTAGCAAGTTGACAGTTATATTGTAAATTTGATAATGTTAGAAGCGAAATATTGAGAAATAAGATTCTATTAATCTTAAATGCTAAACCTGTTGGCCATATAAGGACGGCAGATAAGAGTACAAGTTATTAAGACAGTTGTCGCAAGTGATGCACGTATTATATATGAGCATAATAAATATGGGAACATAAATGCGGATAACATATAACTAGTGCGAACACCACGCAGAGTGACTCAGAGAGTAAAAATAAAAGTTACAAAAGAAAGTGACAACACTTAAAATGACTTCCTGGGCTGGTATAAGAAAATCATGAGAGTTTATAATCACGTAGAGAATGATACGATTATATGGATCAGTAGCCGAGGTGCGGTACATATGTGTGACTACATGCAACCAACACTAACAAACTGTAACCTGTACATAGAAACTTATGACGACGTTTAGGATCCTCTAGTCTAGATAAGTGTCTTTTTCCTGTGTGCGGGTTGTTTGTGTATTGTTAGTCACAATATTGTGCCTTTATATTCTTCACTAGCAGCCTGGCTGACTAGGCTGTTAACCAGGAGGCCAGGTCTAATACTACGAAGGGGGCGATGATCCCCTGACAGTATCAACTATTGTGTAACTAGTCTGGTTAGTGGTGGGAACTGGTGTAACTACACCACCTGACAAGTTATATTCCATCTCACATTAGTCCTCATTTATATTATTTTCGCCACACATTCAGCATTATAAATTATTTGTCTTAAGGAAGATGTAGAGGCTTGTTCTCAGAATTATTATTCACAACGTTATAAAGACGTTTAACCCAGAGTGTAGTGCGTGTGGGATGAATTTTGATCAACTCGTTTATATTAAAAAGGCCATCTTGATGCACCAGAAGCAAGTGTGGTTGTCAAGGGCGTTAACAGCCAGATCCGCCTTTTACCATGGCAACATTAGTAATTTAGTTTCAGTTTACCCCTTCTTGGCCGAGGTAATGAGTTTTTGGCCGAAGGAATGAGTTCTTGACTGATGGGATGAGTTCTTGACGGAGGGGGTGAGTTCTTGACCGAGAAAATGAGTTCGTAACCGAGGGAATGAGTTCCTAACTGATGGGTAAGTTCTTGACCGAGGGAATGAGTTCCTAACTGATGGGTAAGTTCTTGACCGAGGAAATGAGTTCCTAACTGATGGGTAAGTTCTTGACCGAGGAAATGAGTTCCTAACTGATGGGTAAGTTCTTGGCCGAGGGAATGGGTTCCTAACTGATGGGTAACTTCTTGACCGAGGAAATGAGTTCCTAACTGATGGGTAAGTTCTTGGCCGAGGGAATGGGTTCCTAACTGATGGGTAAGTTCTTGACCGAGGAAATGAGTTCCTAACTGATGGGTAAGTTCTTGACCGAGGAAATGAGTTCCTAACTGATGGGTAAGTTCTTGGCCGAGGAAATGAGTTCCTAACTGATGGGTAAGTTCTTGGCCGAGGAAATGAGTTCCTAACTGATGGGTAAGTTCTTGGCCGAGGAAATGAGTTCCTAACTGATGGGTAAGTTCTTGGCCGAGGAAATGGGTTCCTAACTGATGGGTAAGTTCTTGACCGAGGAAATGAGTTCCTAACTGATGGGTAAGTTCTTGGCCGAGGGAATGAGTTCCTAACTGATGGGTAAGTTCTTGGCCGAGGGAATGGGTTCCTAACTGATGGGTAAGTTCTTGGCCGAGGAAATGAGTTCCTAACTGATGGGTAAGTTCTTGGCCGAGGGAATGAGTTCCTAACTGATGGGTAAGTTCTTGGCCGAGGGAATGGGTTCCTAACTGATGGGTAAGTTCTTGACCGAGGAAATGAGTTCCTAACTGATGGGTAAGTTCTTGGCCGAGGGAATGAGTTCCTAACTGATGGGTAAGTTCTTGGCCGAGGGAATGGGTTCCTAACTGATGGGTAAGTTCTTGGCCGAGGAAATGAGTTCCTAACTGATGGGTAAGTTCTTGGCCGAGGGAATGAGTTCCTAACTGATGGGTAAGTTCTTGACCGAGGGAATGAGTTCCTAACTGATGGGTAAGTTCTTGACCGAGGGAATGAGTTCCTAACTGATGGGTAAGTTCTTGACCGAGGGAATGAGTTCCTAACTGATGGGTAAGTTCTTGACCGAGGGAATGAGTTCCTAACTGATGGGTAAGTTCTTGACCGAGGGAATGAGTTCTTAACTGATGGGTAAGTTCTTGACCGAGGGAATGAGTTCCTAACTGATGGGTAAGTTCTTGACCGAGGGAATGAGTTCTTAACTGATGGGTAAGTTCTTGACCGAGGGAATGAGTTGTGTTAAATCTACCATCATAGATAAATCGAAGTTTTTGACCTTTTGAGTTATTTTGTTCGCACAAAACATGAAGGAAATCGTTTTACGTAAACTGTGTAGAAGTTACTTCTACATAGTAAGTACTCGCCGGTTTGTGTTTGTGGAGGTCGGGTCTTGGCTCCTGGTCCCGCCTCTTGAACTTCACGGACCTGCATTACTTGTTTCTGGTCTCTTGAGCACTATCATATCTACTCTTAAAACCATGCTCGGAGTTTGCCTGCACCGCTCCTACATCCAGTTCATTTAGCTTCCCTATATCACCCCGAGACTGTGTGTGTGTGTGTGTGTGTGTGTGTGTGTGTGTTAGCATTTACCTACGATTATTAACTAATTAAACTTGTATCATAATCACTAAGACATTCTAAAAAATGTTATCAGAAAGGTCAGAGACATTAATAACTTGACTGGTACACTGAACGTGGCAACTTCTTGTGTCAATATTCTCCTGCCGAGTCTGACTAATGACTTTTTTTTCTGAGAATTCCTTGACGATGTCTCCAGCATCACTCTTTATTAGTCCAGAAGCTGCGTCATTATTTACGTGTAGTCCTTCACTAATAGTGTAAGGCGCTGTTTTGGTAAACAAAATTGGGTACGTCATCAGTGTGTTGTTACCCTACTTGATGATAGTTACAAGTGAAACAAATACTTGAACGAGTCTCTTAAGTAATCCAGATGCAGGTATTACTTTTTATGTATTGTTATTCAAAGAATTAATAGTAAATGGATTGACTATATTGATTTATCATAATTATTGAAGTAGACACATGCGCAATATCAGGATATTTTAAGGAGGAAGCTACGCCAGGAGTCACTTTTGAGGACAGAATAAGCCATTCCTAGTGAAAATTTTCCCCAATAAACTATCTTAATATTGTGCATGTGTCTTATTTCACATTTTTCGGTAATTTAAACTAAATTTTCTCCATGAACATTGCTGTGAGGATAGCGCCTTCAATTAAATTCATAAAAAATCACTTAGTAAATATACACTGGTACGTCAGTGACTCATGACTAGAATTTTGAAGAATAATTTCCATTTACAGATGGTACTAAAAGTTTCAAGCCACCCAGAAGAGGCATTCTTCAGTTATGACACAAAGTTCAGCAATATGTTCCCTACCTGAGCCTAAAACCAAGAATTTTTTCATCCATTTCTTAAGATGAATCAGACATTAAGACTTAGGTTGGTCACAGTTGTCTTTGTCATCGATCAAGTTAGATGACTTATAGATTAGCATCTCTCCTTCCTCATCTCTTCACTTCAAGGCTTCAGAAGAATTTTGTTAATCACGATTATTTATGGGTACGAACATCATCAAGCAGTCGCCTAAACTGTTTCCTTTCAAGAAAACCCATTGGAATTGTCATTAATAATGCATATTCAGTAATATTTAGAGAATTCAGATCAAGGTCTTAATCTTAACATATCGATATATTTCAATTATAAATAGCAAAATGTCAACCGGGATCTCTTTCCATATTTTGTCTACGTTAAGGGGGACGTCAGTTCCCTCGTCTTCTAATAACATGTGTATTTTTCCACTATAATCTATCTTGTCCATAATTACTATCACATTTGTTTGGTCTGCTTTCGGAAGGTGAAGTCCAGGATCTTTCCTTAATTCATGATATAACTTGACAAATCTTTGAGGATAATTGATATTAGGAGACAGGGGAACTCAGGCGTCTCTTAAATCACAGCACAAAAAAAGTATATAAAATTTTAATTAAAAGATAATGAGTGTTTACAAGAATCGCCATTAGTTCTGAGGGAAAGTAATGATCCACCTGTTGGCTGAGAGCGAAGATCCTCAACAAGTAGGTAAAGACTAGGGAACTGCCGGATAGCTGAAAAATTACTGGTGTAGTTCCTGTAGTTAAACGGAGAAGCAGCCAAGAGACACAATCACAGGCTCGCATCACTGACTTATATCCTGGCCAAGGAAATGGGTAAGACTGTCGGGATGGAGGTACCGGAGCACCTGAAGAGGAGGAAGGTCATCAGAGAAACCCAACACTACTTCGCCGATAGGAGGTCATGTCTTGAAAACCTACTGGAGTTCTAAAACAGAAATACAGAAATGAAACAGGAGACAGGGATCAGTGGACTGCAAGAAACCTCCATACAGTTCCCCACCAGAGACTGGTCCACAAGCTACAAGAGCAAGTATGTGTGAAAAGGTAATCTCTCCAGTGGATGGAAAAAAAAAGTACATGAAAGACTGAAACTGTTAACAGCTCAAGTATATGAGTACTAGTCCTCGGGGAACAGTTCAGGTTCACTGCTGTTAGTGGTATACATATACAGTATATGTCAGTAACCTGCAATTGGTAATTGAATGGCTTGTTTATTTGTGGATGATGTGAAACTATTGAGAGGAACAGGTAAATGTGAAAGAAGAGAGACAGCCTCCGGGGAGACGTAGACTGCAGGGATTGCAAAGTAAATGGCTGCTAGAATTCGATCCGAGGAAGTGCAAGGTCATGGGAATTTGTTTTACATAGTACACTAAGATCGTATGATGAATCCTTTGTATATATAATGAATTCTTTGTATGAAGAATTCCTTGTTTCGTATAAAGAATATTTTGTTTATATGATGAATCCTGTGTTCGAATTAATGAAATGAAAATCTCGATCTCTTAAGAAACCTACATGGAAATTATAATAGATTGACCACAGTTTGCTTAATTACAGCTTCGATAAAATTGTTACAAATGCACAGGGGAAGTGGAGATATTTGCAGTTTCGATATGTAGTATCGGCGCGCCTCTGGCCAGACAGGGATGGAGTAAATGACGGTGAAAGTGCCCCTTCTTTTTAGGGTCACCCTACCTCGGTGGGAGACGACCAGTGTGTTTAGAACATAAGAAAGAAGGAACACTGCAGCAGGCGTACTGGCCCATGCGAGGCAGGTCCAAGTCTCCTACTGGCTTAAGCCAATGCCCCAACCTAGTCAGGGCAGGTCACATTCACTTAAGGAAGGAACACGACAACTGACCTAGTAGCACAAGCTAGTCAGGTCCAACTCACACCCACCCACACCCACTCATGTATTTATCTAACCTATTTTTAAAACTACACAACGTTTTAGCGTCAATAACTGTACTTGGGAGTTTGTTCCACTCATCCACAACTCTATTACCAAGCCAGTGCTTTCCTATATCCTTCCTGAATCTGAATTTTTCCAACTTAAAACCATTGCTACGAGTCCTGTCTAGGCTAGATATTTTCAGCACGTTATTTACATCCCCTTTATTTATTCCTGTCTTCCATTTATACACCTCAATCATATCCCCCCTAATTCTACGCCTTTCTAGAGAGTGCAGATTCAGGGACCTCAGTCTATCCTCATAGGGAAGATTTCTGATACATGGGATCAACTTTGTCATCCTCCTTTGTATGTTTTCCAGAGCATTTATATCCATTCTATAATACGGTGACCAAAACTGTACAGCATAATCTAAACGAGGTCTAACCAAGGATATATAGAGTTGAAGAACAACCTGAGGACTCCTGTTATTTATACTTCTTGGTATAAAGCCAAGGATTCTATTAGCTTTATTGCGGACACATATGCACTGTTGTCTTGGTTTCAGATTACTGCTAACCAGGACTCCTAAATCTTTTTCGCAATCCGTAATATTAAGATCGACATTATTTAGTTTATATGTGGCATGGTTATTTTCCTGTCCAACATTTAGAACTTTGCATTTGTCTATATTAAACTGCATCTGCCACTGCAAGACATTGCGGGGTTTCGTTTAATGAACCTTTTTCGTACACAAATAACCCGCACATAGAAGAGAGGAGCTTACGACGACGTTTCGGTCCGACTTGGACCATTTACAAAGTCACACTAACCAGAAGTGGAGCAGGACGGGTATATATAGCCAGGAAGAGGTAGTAGTAGTAGTAGTGGTGGTGGTGGTAGTAGTAGTGGTGGAGATGGAAGTAGAAATGGGGAAGTAAGGAGGAGGAGCCAGTCAAATACAAAGAAAGGGGAGCACTGCAAGGGAGCTAGGTGCCCACAGAGGGAGAGCAAGTGCACAGAGGTGGGGGAGAGGGGAAATAATGAAATAAATAATGAAGGAACAGAAACACAAGACAGAATAAAGAAAGACAACCCAGAAGAGAAAAAAGATATTGTGCCTTTTTTTGTTATTTAACCTTTTCGTATTTCAGTATGGTTAATATTTTGTATAATGAGCCCTACGTTCGTATAATGAAGCTGACGTAATGTGGAAGTGATTTGAATATACGGCTGCCAACTCATCAGTTGACCAGATACAGTTTTCTCAGTGCTTGAAGACCAACTTGTGATGTATATTGAACATAAAAAAAAACAGTGTGTAGCTGTTTTTTCGTAAATGTTACTTGATAATTTACATATATAGTGCTGGATGTCAGAATGGTGGCACTTGTCTTGTGCTCTAAACACCCAGTAGGAAAATGCGCTCAGTTCTTCCCTCCTTTCCTTCCTTCCTGTTCTATCCTTCCTGTCCTTTTTTTCCTGTCCTTCCTTTCTTCTTGTCCTTCCTGTCCTTTTTTTTCTGTCCTTCCTTTCTTCCTGTTCTTCCTTCATTCCTTTGATTCCTTCCTTCCTTTCCTATATTTTCGTGGCAGCCACAGATGTTGAACATTTTCCTGCGCATAACACCCATTTTAATATACTAAGTAAAGACAAGACATTTTGCAGACTAAGCTGTTGTTGAGACAACATCTATTTAAGTGGAGCTTTATAAAGTCATGATGATCCAGTAAAGCTCTACACCGAAAGAAAAGTTGTCACAATAAAAGTTTATTCTGAAAAGTGTCTCTTTGCTATAGTTGACAGTAGGCCATCTGGATTCCAATCTTGTCACATAGGAATACGAATATTACCATTAGAACGCAGTGATAAAAATGCACGTCATTGCTGTTATTATGTGGCACGGTCGTAATTTCTTCTGGAAAACATGAGATGGTTCACCTAATCATGATGTCTCAACGTGCAGCATAAGGATGTGGAGTTGTGTTGCTGCCCGGACCATGTTAGCGTCCCGGGAAATAAACGGGTGGATGCCGAAGCCAAGGCTGATATACGTAGGTAACTCAGTGTGCAGCAAACTTCTGCTTTACAGGGACTTCATAGGCCACATGCATAGATATGGCAGGCCCGGTGAGACCTACAGACGGGAAGCAAGTTACTCAAGGTTCGGCAGGGCGTGAGTATTGGCGCTTTTCCAACATGAATTCTCACCTTGAGAGCGTTGAATGAACCACACAATGTGCTCTTCAATTTTCACATCTACGGCACCTTCCTATTTACCTAGTGATGCCATGCCGGCTCTTTAGCTGCACTACCTACTTTGTACATTATTATTATTATTATTATTATTATTATTATTATTATTATTATTATTATTATTATTATTATTATTATTATTACAGTATTAATGATCACAACACAAATGTTTGTAAGAAGTGCAAGTGGAAGACAAAGAAGAATAATCGTAATGATTATTCGGAGAGATTCTTGAGGGATCTTAAGAATAAAGTTGTGAATTACGGCTAGATAAGATGGTACTGTATGAGTGGTTCACTATGAAAATTACTGAGAGATAAAATTGCTATGTGAGAATTATCAGGGCAGTTGTCATGCTCTTGAAGGGCTCTTGATCCATGGAATTAGATCTCCCGTCCTCCTGTATTAAGCCTGATTGTCGCCCCTCCCTATTCCTGTATGACCTCTGCTGATTTAGCGCTTCTCCGCGAGTGAAGTATCATATCAGTTGTCTGTATGTAAAGGGAGGTGTGTTAGGTAAGACACATATGCAACAGTTAGGTATCTTTATTTCGAAACGTTTCGCCTACACAGTAGGCTTCTTCAGTCGAGTACAGAAAAGTTGATAGAAGCAGAAGAGACTTTTCTGTACTCGACTGAAGAAGCCTACTGTGTAGGCAAAACGTTTCGAAATAAAGATACCTAACTGTTGCATATGTGTCTTACCTAACAACCTGTCGGTATTTTATACCATTTTATTGTTCAAAGGGAGGTGTACACGTGGTGAGTTGATGAGAGTTGCAGAGAGTTGAAGGTTGCGTTTCTTCCCAGGGGCACAAGAGTTGTGTCACTGCTCATAAAAAATTACCTGGCTTACTGACTCACCTCTCTGCCCATAACGGAGGAGGAAAAATAATCTTCCAACCGTTTCTTCACATACATTATTTTTAATGTATATAGCTGTGTAATTCATGTGAAAGTTTTGTATATAATTAAATAATTGGTACAGTATGTTTGTGATAGGATGGATGAATGAAGGCGCGAGTGTGTGGAACGTACGGAAGAACGAGAAGCGGATATAACCTTGATTATAGTGACTGCGGGCACCCCACACCAGGAATAGTCGTGAAGATTTTAACGTTTCCTCTATATGCTTGACTACCTCGTTGCTAGACGTATAGCGGACGTTATTTTTTGTGGTGCTTTAATATTAGTTTATATCCTCAAACTTAAAGAAAATGGCATTTGTAAATTTACAGGAAGCAGTTGTGAAATTAACGTTGATGTCTCGTAAGAAACCAGTGTCGTGAAATGAGGATAAGTGGAAGTAAATCTAAACTTGTGTAATGAACCAGAATAAAAACTTAACTCTTAGTGTCAGTGCGTAGTAGTAGTAGTAGTAGTAGTAGTAGTAGTAGTAGTAGCAGTAGCTGTAGCAGCAGCAGTAGCAGCAGCTTGTGGAGGCGACCTTCTCCCACTTTCACTCATGTTGGTGTTCTGCTACTACTGCACTGCGGCACTTAACAATATTATTGCTCAGGTAGTGCCGGGTATGTTGGGCGGGGTCAACACTAGACCTTGCGCATGTGCATACAACATACTTCTATTTTGCTCTTATTTGTAATACTCTTAGCTATTGTTGTATTTATGTTATTATTTGTGACTATATACATGTTCAACTGAATTTATAATAACTTCACCCCCCCAAAAAAAATTTATACAACTGTGCATCACAAGTCAACCTCACCCGCTCCAGCGCGATATTATTGCCACTCTTTTTCACAACTTATTTTCTTGGAAATTGTAATTTGCATTAAAATTTGCAAGAGATCTCAGTTTCTGCAATTGGGAAAACCTTAAAAAATATTAAGATATGTATATAAAGGGAGTTAAAATGTAGAACTGGTGATGGTTGGGAGTGTGGAGGGAGGCGGCACTGGGTCCCAGGTAGCTTGTGATTGGTGGAGCATTGCAGCTGACCTAACGCCGCCTCCTTTATATCTGGAGGAGCGTCGACACATGGTTTAGTGTGTTTACTGCTAAGTTAGAGGAAGGAGAGGAGCCTGTGGGATAGTGTGTTTTAGCAGTTAGTAGAGTACCAGCAAGCGAAGCAGAAGAGGAGAGCCAGGTTACCAGCAACAGTAGCAGCTGCCACCACCACGCTTCTGCAACTTAGTGCCCAGTTACCATTGTAATGGATGCCAATAATGTCTCTGAAAAGGGAAAAGACAATAACAACGATATTGAGAATGAAAAAATCACCGCACGTCCGGACTTTCCGCTGGGTAATTGATTTTTCTTTTCACTTAAATTTCTAGTGATTTGGGACCCTGAAGTCTGTATCAGTATGTTCTTATAAATTCTTAGTTGAAAGTTAATAACAGAACAGAGGATGACACTGTGCTCAGTTTCATAGACTGTGATGAAAACCCCGCGGGCGGAAAGGGCTAGTCTAGCCGCAACCCCGAGACGACCAGAGAAAAAAGATGCTGCACCAGGTTTTCAGCGAAGAATCTTGTTCTGGGTCTTGTGAAATATTGTGTTATCTCGTTTTGCTCTTCATTTTGTGTACTCAACGAGAATCCTCGGTGTAGCTTATCCATTATGAGAACTGTACCAGTCGTTGAATCAGTGGGTTATAATAGTTCTTGAACGAGACATTTTCTACATTGACCAACTTGTGAACTCTTATCTGTTGAACATTTAAGTTACGTTCTTTAGGCTGAACACTTTTAAGAAATGTACGATCTAATACTGTGGTGTTATGAGTGTCTTATAGATCGTGGAGCTTTCACATTGCCCTGCTGGTCTCCACTTCTGGGCCACCGGAATGCATTAGAGATTCATGATTCACAACTAACTCGCTAATATAAAATGTGAAATAGAGAAATCAGTTTGTAGACTGATAAATAAGTCGAGTACAGAGAAGGCAACAGAAGCAGTAGAGACGTAAAGACAATGTAATCAATCCATCGGCCTGGCTGAGGGACTGACCACTTCAAAACTACGTCTTCAAGGGTGATGGACTGATTACATCGTCTTTACATCTCTACTATTTCTCCTGCCTCCTCTGTACTCGACTAAGATGTCTGCTGTGTAGGCGAAACGTTTCAGAATAAGGATACCTAACTGTTGCACGTGTGTCTTATCAACTTGTCGGTATTGGTACCGTTATCATATTCACTACTGCTAAGTAAACTATATATAAAGACAAGTTTTCACACCCACACAAAAGCTTTATCAAGTGTCGTGCATTGACTTCAGTGAGCTCCTGTGTGAGGGAACCATTGTCTCTTACATTAAAGGTTAACTCTGTCCGTAATCTTGCTACTCTGGTGAATAACGCCAGCTATTGTGATGTCAGGTTTAGGATAGGGAAGTGGAGACGGGTGCTAAATCCGTAGGGGTCATCCACTCTGGGAGGCAGTCATGTTTCATCCAAGGGAGGAGAGAGCTCTAATTCCTTGAATCAAAAGCTCTTCTCCAACGTTAGAGTTTTCAACTCTCCCCTTCCCTTCCTCCTTGAAGGGTAATTAACTCTGTTGGGTCAACTGGTTCAGTCTTTTTTACTCAATGATAACATGATTTCCTTAGAGAAATAAACACAAATGGAGTATAATGCAATCTTTTTATTACTACGTTTTGCCTAGACAGTGGACTTAAGTCATAAACATCTACCTGGGTAAAGAGAACACGAGTATATATAGTGTGGAGAGTCGTGTGGAGAATGTTGGGTAGGTTGTGGTTGTGACGGAGCTGCACGGGACGGACCAGTGTGTATGTTATGTTGGATAACCATGATGAAGTTACCTGACAAGGGGTTCAGTTGAACCCCTTGTCAGGAAACTTTTTTGCCAGGAAATTTCTTCATGATTATCCTACATTACACACTGGCCCGTCCCGTGCAGCTCCGTCGCAGGTACAACCTACCCAATATTCTCCACCTGACTCTCCACACTGTATCTACTCGTGTACTATTAACCCAGGTAGATCTGTTTGTGCCTTAATGAAGTCAGCTGTCTGGGCGAAATGTTGTCAATAAAGGATCACATTGTACTGCATTTGTGTTTTTCTCAATCGTGTGGGTATTTTATACCATGTATGTCCAGTTCCTTGGAGCTCGTTAGCCTTGACATTCTCCACGCCAGGAAAATGACAGTAAATTAATACCTTGACACGCTAAAAGAACTTGGCACTTATTGGTACTTGGTCCGTACCACAATATCAAACATCTTATGTATCATGAACGTACTTGGGGTCACACTCCTCTACTGTAGTGTCAGGCACCTGCAGCGTTGTGACCCTGACGGGTTTAGCTCCTAATTTGATTATAGTTATAACTTTACATTGTGAGTCATCTTGATTGCTTCTGTTATACTTAACGAGTACTAGATAACTTGGTATATTTGAAAGCAGATTCATAGCTCTGTTGTATATGGGATTTAATACCTATTTCAATAAATCAGTTATTTCTGATAGGCGGGATCAGGTTACACGCAGCCTTACTGACTCGCGTAGTTATTATCATATTACCTTAATAAACCAAGTTGATAAATTAGACACCTGTGCAACACTTGGGTATCTTTATTGTGGAAACGTTACGCCACACACTGGCTTCATCAGTCCAAGATCAGAAGGAGTTTGAGGTAATCAGTCCCTCAGCCTGGAGTCGATGTAATCAGTCCATCAATCTTGATAAGACTTATGGACTGATTACCTCAAACTCCTGATCTTCACCATTCTTCTTTGTATAGGACTGATGAAGCCACTGTGTGGCGAAACGTTTCATCAGTAAAGATACCCAGGTGTTGCACATGTGTCTAATTTATCAACTTGTCGGTTCTCTGAACCATTTATCCACATTAATAAACCAACCAATCCATGGTAGATGGCTACCGTGAAAACTTTAAAATATATTATCTGGTGCTTGTCGACACTTGTGTTCTGTAGTGTTTGGTGTTGTACTTTGTGTGTATCGGCACTTGCTTCACCTCGCCGCTGCACCAGTCATTAGTACTACGATCGACAAGCTACTCGGTTAAATGCAGAAAAAGTGGAATAAGAGGAGGAATTTGAGGTAATCAGTCCCTCAGCCTTGAGGGACTGATTATCTCAGGTACAAATCAAACCCAGCCCTTTTCACTCGTATATTTGTCTAATCTCTATTTTGAAGCTGCCAAAGGTTTTAGCTTCTATTACGCAACTTGGAAGATTATTCCACGCATCAACAACTCTGAAAACCAGTACTTATTATAAGTCTAAATCACCCGCTTCTTTTATTACCCCTCAAGCGTGTTTCTAGCTCCTGATAAGTCTAGATTTAATATAGTGAGTCTTGGCTGTTCATGTCTTTGATGCGGATAATAGCCTACGTCATAATTATGCACTTTAACTGTTGTCAACAAGTGCGACGTTTAACATACTGGCGGATTATATATATATATATATATATATATATATATATATATATATATATATATATATATATATATATATATATATATATATATATATATATATATATATATATGTCGTGCCGAATATGTAAAACTGGTCAATTAGCAAGAACACATTTAAAATTAAGTCCTTTCTAAAATTTTCTCTTATACGTTTAAAGATATATTTTTTTTCATTAATGTTAATGTAAAAATTTTTAATTTTGCACCAAAAGAATCTTAGAAAACTTACCTAACCTTATTATAACAAGAACAATTTATTTTAGCCTAACCCAACTAAATATATTTTAGATTTGTTTACAATAATTTAATACTAAACAAACAGAGTGAAATATATTTTTTTTCGTTAGGTTCAGAATGATTTTGGCGAAATTATTGCATACACAAATTTTCACATGTCGTATATGGCAAGATGAGCGTTGCCATTTAAGCCAAGATAGCAAGTTCTGCCTATTCGGCACGACATATATATATATATATATATATATATATATATATATATATATATATATATATATATATATATATATATATATATATATATATATATTTTTTTTTTTTTTTGCGTTGTATACGATGAAAGCGAACTGTGATAACGGCGTTACTTGTGGCCTCGCAGTGTACTGCATTATATTCATGGGAAGCTCTAAATTCGCAAGGGATTGGGATAATCAGAGGTGTCATCCTAGGAAAAAGGTAGCTTTAATACCTTGGATGATATAAACCTTGGTAACAGATACCGACAAATTGGTTTAGAAGACACGTGAGCAAACACTAGGACATGTTTATTAGAAGACGTTTCGGTCCTGGGACCTTGATCACTTGTCACTGTGATCAAGGTCCCAGGACCTAAACGTTTTTTAATAAATATGTCGTAGTGTTTGCCGACACGTTTCTAAACCCGTGATACATGTACATATGATGTACACCAAGTGTTTGTGAAAGTACATAACATGTGCACAGCGTGTAAGCACTTAGGTATGAATACCTTATTCAGGCCAGTATCGTTTGTCGTACGAAAGTCAAGTGTACCTCCAAAGTTCAAGTGTACCTCCGAAGTTCAAGTGTATATGTTTAAAGTCAAAGTGTACAAGAGTTTAAAAAAAAAAGTTAGCTTTAGCTAGTAAATAATTATGTTGAGCTTGTAGTAACGGCCCTTGTGTACCACTAAACCGTGAAGGCCTCTCATAAGTAACTTTATTCAGGTATACACAGTTACATAGATTATCATACATATCAGCATATGTGTAGAGAACCTGGGATAACCCAAAAAAAGTCAGTGACTTATTTCCATTGGGGTCGTTTTAATACCTTGTTATTATACTATGAAGGAGATAATATCTTACTATTATGCTATAAAGGAGATATACCAGGAACAAGGTAAAAAGATTTATTTATATTTATATGTGTGTTAGCTAAAAAAAAAATAAAAAAATCATGATAACTTCAGCACTAGTAACTAATATACTCTTCCTTGGATCAAACTTGATTATCTCCCATTCACCAGGCGCAATATAACCCCTACGTGTAGAGTGCTTTCCCCATAAATAATAATTGTGTGTGTTTGTGTGTTTATTATAAATTTGTAGTAAGGAATATTGTATACGAGGACAAATTCTTTGAGGTGCTGAACCTGTTTACAGATTTGAAAAAGACAGTTATGTACAGTTCAGGACATTAAAGGAAACGTTTTGCCACGAGTGACTTCTTTGGGACTGAAGAAGTCGCTCGCGAGGAAACGTTTCCTTTAATAAATGTCCTGAATTGTACATAAGTGTCTTTCTCCACATCTTGTCGGTATCACCAGACTATTTCTTTGTTCTCAGATTGTCTCTCAGATTGTTGCAGATCACAATATAACATCTTGCTGTTCTTCTGGATTTAAGTAATTTACGTACTTACAGCAGCATAATTGGACTTTGTTCTTACATAACTATTTTTTAGATTTCTCTACAAACGTCATTTGAGTTAAGTTTGGTTGCCAAGACTCTTGTATTCATGGTAAACAATTTGGAAAGTAGACATCAAGTTGAAAATAGCACTTACGATGTTTTCAGTACGTTACTTGTTTGGATAAATAATTACTATGTTGAAATTACTTCTTAGGAATAAAATAATCACAGAACAGGTGGAGCTCGAATCACGGCAGGCGAGTTCTAAATGTTGCAGGCCAGTGTGCTAACCACTGGTCAATGCCGACCTAACAAGAATAATTCAATTCGGTATATTTCTACACACCACAGTAACTGACTTATCAATCTGAGAAGGAACTGGATGTTCACAAAATCAAGTGTATGAAACTGTTGACTGAAGCACTATCAGTGTATTTTGCCTCCACTTACGCTTATTTCATCTTTGAATAATTCTGGAGTTTTAGAATTTCTTTGCTTGTGATTTACTATTTCTGTTTTCTCTCTCTCTCTCTCTCTCTCTCTCTCTCTCTCTCTATATATATATATATATTCCATTTCGTGACTACTCATATCATATATTTCTCTATTCTTTCAGAGTGGTTGTTTTTGCATATATATATATATATATATATATATATATATATATATATATATATATATATATATATATATAACCTGGGTAATGGGATCATTAAATCTGCCACTATCTGCCTCGCATTGCATAACTACCACAGCGAATTCTTTTGCACCTTCCGTCTTTTGAATAAATTAATATCCTCATTTGACCCTCACACATCCGAGAAGAAAATATTGATTATTCCAAATTATTTAG
>NC_091371.1:17066611-17069111 GCF_038502225.1 Cherax quadricarinatus | reverse complement strand
TGCTTTCTTTAAGTATTCCTATTTGTTCCTGCTGTCTTTATTCTTTCGTGGCCGTTTGTAAGATTTGTATTTTTTTTATTAATGAATAATATGAAAGTTACATATGGAGGATCCATCTATAATGAAATTGTTATTTTTTTAAGTGGTGTGACTTTTAGGGTGAGATGTTGGTAAAGGGCTCATGTTCTAAGGAACTGGATTGCCCTTCCGTGCATCAAACCTAATTGCTTCCAACATGACTCAAGAAATCGTAATGACACGATTGCAAATAAACCATACCCCCGGCCGGGATTGAACCCGCGGTCATAGTCTCAAAACTCCAGCCCGTCGCGTTAGCCACTAGACCAGCTAGCCACAATATGGTTTATTTGCAATCGTGTCATTACGATTTCTTGAGTCATGTTGACGGCAGTGAAGGGACTTGAGCTAGAGTTCGTCACGGCCACGCTAGCTGGAGATTCGTCTGTAAAAACTTGCATTTGTGGTCACAGAGGTGCCTGTGCTAACTTTCCTATGGTGTAGAAATATACCTAGTTGGATGAATCTTATTGTGGCTAGCTGGTCTAGTGGCTAACGCGACGGGCTGGAGTTTTGAGACTTTATGACCGCGGGTTCAATCCCGGCCGGGGGTATGGTTTAATTGCTTCCATTCCCCAGTTGAACGAGTATAATGCTTCACTGTGATTATAACAATATTAGTGTGTGATGTCCTGAGGTAATTCAAAATTTTATACCCGATTGTCGGTATTTTGAAGTATTTTATGACAGATATATTGCGTCTTGCAGGACTAAGAAGAACATAACGAAAAACACTCCAGTAGGCCTACTGGCCCATTCTAGGCAAAAGAATGATACACTTGCGGAATATTTGTGAATCTTTATTGAGGAAGCGTTTCGCCAGATTCTTGATTACCTGTCAAACTGCTCTATTTGATTGGGTTAAAGTTAACATATCCCATTAAAATTTCATTTTCGTGTGTAGACGCCTGGACAATATCACCCCAAAATTTATCATGATCACTGTCGAGGTTTGGGGGTCTGTATATTACACCTAAGATTAGTTTTTCATGCACTTTGCGAAACAGCGGCCAAACATGGGTCCATGGACCAATGCTAACTAACCACCTTATGATGTATGAAGATACCTAGTTGGATGAATATTATTGTATCCAGCTGGCCCAGTGGCTTACGCTCTGTCCTAGAGTTTTACGACTCGCCGCGAGTTCAATCCCCACCCGTACCGTAGTTTGTTTACATTCTTGTTGCACCTCAAACTAGAAAGTACCTTCCTCCTTGTTTCGATCGTGACTCACATGATTGCAAACAAATCACAGAAAGGTTGGGGATCGAACCTGTGGCAAGCAAGTTCTACAAGTCCCAGGCCAGCGTATTAAACACTGGTCCAAGCTGGTATGAACCACTGGTTAATGCACAGGCCTGTGAGTTTTAGGACTCGATTTCCATGGGTTCGAGTCCCGCCCGTTCCCTGAATTCTTTTTATGCTACTGTGTAAGTACTTAAGTGAAGTCAAATCACAAATGTATACCATAATTATTAGAGAATTTATTTAACATAAAGTTAAGCTGAATTAACGGGAATTAACCTGTTCTTAACTCTATACAATTTATTTTAACGACGATGATGGTACTTTTTTACACCATTTGCAATTTTTATGATATTGTGAAGGTCTTATTTATTTCTTGTGTTGTGCATCATTCTAATTAAGTTTTAACATTAATTCAGTGTAATCCCGTCCGTACTAGTCATAAGAATTATGCTGCGTGTTCGTGAGCTAAGAATTATTTTGTCGTTAGCCTTTGTTGACGTTAGTGTTTTGTGTTTCAAACTTGTCCATCAGTAATAAATTATATTACTAAAATTCATTGTCATTTAAAACTGTAAATACAGCATCACTGTATTGTAGCTTACTTCTCCTCGCCCTTCCTATATATTTATCGGAGTACGGCTTCTTATTACGTATAAAGTCTTATACAAGTAAATTAGAAAATTGATGTTGCTACGATATAGCAGCAGTAAACATCGCTTAGAGTTTGGATTTACTAGAAGGAATAAATAAGTCTGAAAGCAGGTATACAAGGATATTTGCTGCACTGTATCATTTGAAATATATTAACTGTGATAATATCAGTATCATGACCCAATATTACATTATCTTCACAGATGAAACGAAATTTGTTTTCTTCGTCAAAATAGTGATGGTCTGTCATTTATTTTCATGTCATTGTGAAATTATGAAGATGTGCAAATAATTACGAACAGCGTATCACGTGTTATTAATAATAATGTACATGTTTTTCCCTCCATGAATTGTCTTCCCTATTTTATTGATGGTTTATTAAAATGTGTGTGTGTGGTGTGGTGTTTCAGGTGCGGTACTGCTGGACCTGGAGGAACGAGACCTGCCCAGCATCGCCTCCCGGGTGGTGGACAAGATGATAGCCTGCGACCAGATCCCTTCAGACCAGCGCGAGGCTGTCAT